>NC_054875.1:1120000-1290000 GCF_018320785.1 Cheilinus undulatus
ATTATTATAACAATAAAATAAATATCATATGAATATAAATATATAAATTATTATTAAAAATAAAATAAATATCATATGAATATAAATATATAAATTATTATTAAAAAATAAAATAAATATCATATGAATATAAATATAAAAATTATTATTAAAAAATAAAATAAATATCATATGAATATAAATATAAAAATTATTATTATAACAATAAAATAAATATCATATGAATATAAATATATAAATTATTATTAAAAATAAAATAAATATCATATGAATATAAATATATAAATTATTATTAAAAAATAAAATAAATATCATATGAATATAAATATAAAAATTATTATTATAACAATAAAATAAATATCATATGAATATAAATATATAAATTATTATTAAAAAATAAAATAAATATCATATGAATATAAATATATAAATTATTACTAAAAAATAAAATAAATATATGAATGAAAATATATAAATTATTATTAAAAAATAAAATAAATATATGAATATAAATATAAAAATTATTATTATAAAATAAATATATAAATAATTATTTAAAAAATAATATTATATGAATATAAATATATAAATTCTTATTGTATAAATATAATTACATCTGTTTTAGCTCTGAACTATATTTATAAAGCTCTGTATCAATATTGGGTATTGATCAGTCCTCTCTGTCTGTTCAGATGTCTCTGAGTGAGAAGACCGATGAGGAGATCAGCGACTTACTGACGGAGTATGGGATCAAACATGGACCGATCGTAGGTGAGACTGATCAGTGATTCTGTTATTGATTATCTCTAAGAGTCAAACATGGACCCATCGTAGGTGAGACTGATCAGTGATTCTGTTATCAATTATCTCTAAGAGTCAAACATGGACCGATCGTAGGTGAGACTGATCAGTGATTCTGTTATTGATTATCTCTAAGAGTCAAACATGGACCGATCGTAGGTGAGACTGATCAGTGATTCTGTTATTGATTATCTCTAAGAGTCAAACATGGACCCATCGTAGGTGAGACTGATCAGTGATTCTGTTATCAATTATCTCTAAGAGTCAAACATGGACCGATCGTAGGTGAGACTGATCAGTGATTCTGTTATTGATTATCTCTAAGAGTCAAACATGGACCGATCGTAGGTGAGACTGATCAGTGATTCTGTTATCAATTATCTCTAAGAGTCAAACATGGACCGATCGTAGGTGAGACTGATCAGTGATTCTGTTATCAATTATCTCTAAGAGTCAAACATGGACCGATCGTAGGTGAGACTGATCAGTGATTCTGTTATTGATTATCTCTAAGAGTCAAACGTGGACCCATCGTAGGTGAGACTGATCAGTGATTCTGTTATTGATTATCTCTAAGAGTCAAACGTGGACCCATCGTAGGTGAGACTGATCAGTGATTCTGTTATTGATTATCTCTAAGAGTCAAACGTGGACCCATCGTAGGTGAGACTGATCAGTGATTCTGTTATTGATTATCTCTAAGAGTCAAACGTGGACCCATCGTAGGTGAGACTGATCAGTGATTCTGTTATTGATTATCTCTAAGAGTCAAACGTGGACCCATCGTAGGTGAGACTGATCAGTGATTCTGTTATTGATTATCTCTCTCATAACAGCGATTTAAGATTAAAGCTGTCAATCATTAGATCATTGATAACAGGGACCAACCATTGGTTCTCTGCAGTCACATGGTTCTGATGATGCGTGGAGGTCTGTAGGAGACAGGAAGTGGAGGACAGCCGTTAAGAACAGAGGAAAGTTAGACGTCTAGAGCTCTAGGTGGCGCTGTCCTCTGCAGTCATCATCAGAACATTTCTACAAACTACAGAACCATCACTACAGGTGGACTGGTCTACCTGGATCCAGATCACTAATACTCAGTCCTGCAGACCTCCTGGTGTGGTCTGTCCAGAGAAAGGGATACCAGAGTCTAGCTGAGTCTAGGACTGAGACCAGAGTCTAGCTGAGTCTAGGACTGAGACCAGAGTCTAGAGGAGTCTAGGACTGAGACCAGAGTCTAGAGGAGTCTAGGACTGAGACCAGAGTCTAGAGGAGTCTAGGACTGAGACCAGAGTCTAGCTGAGTCTAGGACTGAGACCAGAGTCTAGAGGAGTCTAGGACTGAGACCAGAGTCTAGCTGAGTCTAGGACTGAGACCAGAGTCTAGAGGAGTCTAGGACTGAGACCAGAGTCTAGCTGAGTCTAGGACTGAGACCAGAGTCTAGCTGAGTCTAGGACTGAGACCAGAGTCTAGAGGAGTCTAGGACTGAGACCAGAGTCTAGCTGAGTCTAGGACTGAGACCAGAGTCTAGCTGAGTCTAGGACTGAGACCAGAGTCTAGAGGAGTCTAGGACTGAGACCAGAGTCTAGCTGAGTCTAGGACTGAGACCAGAGTCTAGAGGAGTCTAGGACTGAGACCAGAGTCTAGCTGAGTCTAGGACTGAGACCAGAGTCTAGAGGAGTCTAGGACTGAGACCAGAGTCTAGCTGAGTCTAGGACTGAGACCAGAGTCTAGCTGAGTCTAGGACTGAGACCAGAGTCTAGCTGAGTCTAGGACTGAGACCAGAGTCTAGAGGAGTCTAGGACTGAGACCAGAGTCTAGAGGAGTCTAGGACTGAGACCAGAGTCTAGCTGAGTCTAGGAGTGAGACCAGAGTCTAGCTGAGTCTAGGACTGAGACCAGAGTCTAGAGGAGTCTAGGACTGAGACCAGAGTCTAGAGGAGTCTAGGACTGAGACCAGAGTCTAGAGGAGTCTAGGACTGAGACCAGAGTCTAGAGGAGTCTAGGACTGAGACCAGAGTCTAGCTGAGTCTAGGACTGAGACCAGAGTCTAGAGGAGTCTAGGACTGAGACCAGAGTCTAGCTGAGTCTAGGACTGAGACCAGAGTCTAGCTGAGTCTAGGACTGAGACCAGAGTCTAGAGGAGTCTAGGACTGAGACCAGAGTCTAGCTGAGTCTAGGACTGAGACCAGAGTCTAGCTGAGTCTAGGACTGAGACCAGAGTCTAGAGGAGTCTAGGACTGAGACCAGAGTCTAGCTGAGTCTAGGACTGAGACCAGAGTCTAGCTGAGTCTAGGACTGAGACCAGAGTCTAGCTGAGTCTAGGACTGAGACCAGAGTCTAGAGGAGTCTAGGACTGAGACCAGAGTCTAGCTGAGTCTAGGAGTGAGACCAGAGTCTAGCTGAGTCTAGGACTGAGACCAGAGTCTAGCTGAGTCTAGGACTGAGACCAGAGTCTAGAGGAGTCTAGGACTGAGACCAGAGTCTAGAGGAGTCTAGGACTGAGACCAGAGTCTAGCTGAGTCTAGGAGTGAGACCAGAGTCTAGCTGAGTCTAGGACTGAGACCAGAGTCTAGAGGAGTCTAGGACTGAGACCAGAGTCTAGAGGAGTCTAGGACTGAGACCAGAGTCTAGAGGAGTCTAGGACTGAGACCAGAGTCTAGAGGAGTCTAGGACTGAGACCAGAGTCTAGAGGAGTCTACCTGAGCCCCTCTAACGTCTTAAACCAGCTAACCCAGTACGGTGTGAGACTGGAGCTGGTCTAAAACCAGCTAACCCAGTACAGCCTGAGACTGGAGCTGGTCTAAAACCAGCTAACCCAGTACGGCCTGAGACTGGAGCTGGTCTAAAACCAGCTAACCCAGTACAGCCTGAGACTGGAGCTGGTCTAAAACCAGCTAACCTCAGAGAGGTTAAAGGTAAAAACTCTGGCGTCAGGACGGCGTTCCTCTAAAAACGTGACACCTGCAGACAGCTCAGGTGAACCCAGAGAGGTTTTCACTCCTCTACTCTCCAGCCGCTGCGTTCACTGCTGCTGGGATATTACAGCTCTGTTTGTGTCTGCAGACTCCACTCGCCATCTGTACCAGAAGAAGCTGGAGAAGGCGATGGAGGGCGCCGCAGGGGAAGCGTCGTCTGATAAAACCTACTACAGAGAGGAGGGTGAGACGAAGCATTCATGTTAGAACCATCAGCTGATTCTCTGGTCTGAGCTCTATGAGCGTACATTCATTTATTTTCTCTGTCAAAGCTGACGTTTTAAATGTTCATTTCCACGTTAGATTATTCACATTCACACCAGATTAACAGAGAAAATATTAAAGTTTAGACTCTGGGAAAAGAATAATACCTCATTTAGAAATCAATGATCCAGGTATTTAAAGGGTTAAGGGGGTGGGTTAGTTAGCATGAGCTGAAAACAACACCTTTAACACAGAGAATACCCTGTAGAGGAACAGGTTTATTTTATCATTATTTCTATGTCTGTAGAGTAAACAGTCCTCTGGTCCCTGTAGTCCTGCTCTGTCTGAAGCTAAGTTTTGTGTTATTGTTCTATGACGTCTGCTCTCTGCCTGTTTCTGATTTTATGTAGATTTTTAATAGACTTTATACCTTCAACCTGCTGGGACTACAGAGGGAAATTAGCCTCTGGCTACAATCTGGCACATTTACATGTCCATTAATGTGCACTGTCCCGTGTAATCAATAAAAAAAATAAGAATAAAAATATTAGAGCAGAACCTTTTGGGAAAATATTGTTATGGCTGTTGTTTTTTTCAATTTTGCAATTTAATATGCGATTATCATTTAAATTCCTCCTCTTATGTGCTTTTCAATCGACACAGCAATGATTAATTTTATATTAGCAGCAACACAATAATAAACAGACTAAACCACAACAAGTTATAGAAAAATATTTAACTGCTATTATTTCAGCTCATATTATAAATTCAGGAGAAACTGCTGAATTGAAGGGAGATGATTTTTATGTCATTCTCGCTCCATTTAAGAAAAACTTTTTTGTTAAATATTCTTTAAATTATTGTCATTGATGTTCACATGTAGGAAGATCAGATCCTGTAGGCAGCAAGAAATGTTTGAAACTGGAATTTAAAACATTTCAGGATCCAGCTGTTGGTCAGTTTTAATTTTGTCCTTTAGTAAATATTACGTCTATTATTATAATAATGTATGATCTATTATGACTAGTAGACAGTCTTAGCTAAGGTCTATTATTATAATAATGTAATGATCTATTATCACTAGTAGACAGTCTTAGCTAAGGTCTATTATTATAATAATGTAATGATCTATTATCACTAGTAGACAGCCTTAGCTAAGGTCTATTATTATAATAATGTATGATCTATTATCACTAGTAGACAGCCTTAGCTAAGGTCTATTATTATAATAATGTATGATCTATTATCACTAGTAGACAGTCTTAGCTAAGGTCTATTATTATAATAATGTAATGATCTATTATCACTAGTAGACAGCCTTAGCTAAGGTCTATTATTATAATAATGTATGATCTATTATCACTAGTAGACAGTCTTAGCTAAGGTCTATTATTATAATAATGTATGATCTATTATCACTAGTAGACAGTCTTAGCTAAGGTCTATTATTATAATAATGTATGATCTATTATCACTAGTAGACAGCCTTAGCTAAGGTCTATTATTATAATAATGTATGATCTATTATCACTAGTAGACAGTCTTAGCTAAGGTCTATTATTATAATAATGTAATGATCTATTATCACTAGTAGACAGTCTTAGCTAAGGTCTATTATTATAATAATGTATGATCTATTATCACTAGTAGACAGTCTTAGCTAAGGTCTATTATTATAATAATGTATGATCTATTATCACTAGTAGACAGTCTTAGCTAAGGTCTATTATTATAATAATGTATGATCTATTATCACTAGTAGACAGTCTTAGCTAAGGTCTATTATTATAATAATGTAATGATCTATTATCACTAGTAGACAGTCTTAGCTAAGGTCTATTATTATAATAATGTAATGATCTATTATCACTAGTAGACAGTCTTAGCTAAGGTCTATTATTATAATAATGTAATGATCTATTATCACTAGTAGACAGTCTTAGCTAAGGTCTATTATTATAATAATGTATGATCTATTATCACTAGTAGACAGTCTTAGCTAAGGTCTATTATTATAATAATGTATGATCTATTATCACTAGTAGACAGTCTTAGCTAAGGTCTATTATTATAATAATGTATGATCTATTATCACTAGTAGACAGTCTTAGCTAAGGTCTATTATTATAATAATGTATGATCTATTATCACTAGTAGACAGTCTTAGCTAAGGTCTATTATTATAATAATGTAATGATCTATTATCACTAGTAGACAGTCTTAGCTAAGGTCTATTATTATAATAATGTAATGATCTATTATCACTAGTAGACAGTCTTAGCTAAGGTCTATTATTATAATAATGTAATGATCTATTATCACTAGTAGACAGTCTTAGCTAAGGTCTATTATTATAATAATGTAATGATCTATTATCACTAGTAGACAGTCTTAGCTAAGGTCTATTATTATAATAATGTATGATCTATTATCACTAGTAGACAGTCTTAGCTAAGGTCTATTATTATAATAATGTATGATCTATTATCACTAGTAGACAGTCTTAGCTAAGGTCTATTATTATAATAATGTATGATCTATTATCACTAGTAGACAGTCTTAGCTAAGGTCTATTATTATAATAATGTATGATCTATTATCACTAGTAGACAGTCTTAGCTAAGGTCTATTATTATAATAATGTATGATCTATTATCACTAGTAGACAGTCTTAGCTAAGGTCTATTATTATAATAATGTAATGATCTATTATCACTAGTAGACAGTCTTAGCTAAGGTCTATTATTATAATAATGTATGATCTATTATCACTAGTAGACAGTCTTAGCTAAGGTCTATTATTATAATAATGTATGATCTATTATCACTAGTAGACAGTCTTAGCTAAGGTCTATTATTATAATAATGTATGATCTATTATCACTAGTAGACAGTCTTAGCTAAGGTCTATTATTATAATAATGTAATGATCTATTATCACTAGTAGACAGTCTTAGCTAAGGTCTATTATTATAATAATGTAATGATCTATTATCACTAGTAGACAGTCTTAGCTAAGGTCTATTATTATAATAATATAATGATCTATTATCACTAGTAGACAGTCTTAGCTAAGGTCTATTATTATAATAATGTAATGATCTATTATCACTAGTAGACAGTCTTAGCTAAGGTCTATTATTATAATAATGTAATGATCTATTATCACTAGTAGACAGTCTTAGCTAAGGTCTATTATTATAATAATGTAATGATCTATTATCACTAGTAGACAGTCTTAGCTAAGGTCTATTATTATAATAATGTATGATCTATTATCACTAGTAGACAGTCTTAGCTAAGGTCTATTATTATAATAATGTAATGATCTATTATCACTAGTAGACAGCCTTAGCTAAGGTCTATTATTATAATAATGTAATGATCTATTATCACTAGTAGACAGTCTTAGCTAAGGTCTATTATTATAATAATGTAATGATCTATTATCACTAGTAGACAGTCTTAGCTAAGGTCTATTATTATAATAATGTATGATCTATTATCACTAGTAGACAGTCTTAGCTAAGGTCCTTTATTAGAACCTCTGAGGTTTATGTCTTAAATAAACATGTGAAATAATCCACAGGTCTGTGGTTTGACTAGTTATTCTGGCTTCATAGCAGATAGGTTTAATGTTGGGGGGGCGTGGCCTGATCTGAAGCTCCGTTTAAGGACCTCAGGTGTGTGGGACAGGTTTAATGATGGGGGGGCGTGGCCTGATCTGAAGCTCCGTTTAAGGACCTCAGGTGTGTGGAGTAAATATGATTATTTTGTTGTTTATTCTACTGTCAGAGTCGGTATCAGAGATATCAAACACACCTGTACCTTCATCTCGGCCAGGACGCCACCCTCATTCTTTGATTTTATTGTTATTATTTTGGCGTCGCCCTTTAAGATCTGCAGGAGCGTCAGCGCTCACATTGGCATTTCTGTTTTTAACCCTGGGTAGAACTGCATTCAAATGAGAGAGAGCAAAAATCCTTTTTGCATATAAAACCAGAGGAATAGCACTAACATATCACTCATTCAGAGTGTCTAAGAGTGTTGTTTCCTTCCAGAAATATCCTTCCTTCTTTTGCAGAAATGTAGTAAAAAGTGCACACATCAAAAACATGAATCTACTGTAATCTTGGCCGCTGCCTTTCACAGAACCTCCTACTTTAACCGCCATGATGGCGTTTGTCTGCACCAAACCTGTCGCATTGTTGTCTTGCAGGTCACGAGTCACACGTGTTTCTGTTTCAGCACGGTCTTCAGCAAACATACGTATGCTCAGAGGGAGTCGACATTACAGTGTGCAGGATGGTCCAAACGCAGCCTGTGCTCCATTTTTATTAGCCACAGCAATAATAAAGATTAAATGAAATATGGCCATCATTAGAACATGAAGCTTGACTTTGAGTTCTTAGTATGGACACTAGGTGGTGCTGCTGCTGGTTCTGTTAGCAAATATGTTCACAGAAAAACACAACGACATCTGTATTAATAACTCTGATTAATTTTGATACTAAAGGATTACAGCATCTATCTGCTCTGTCTCTTTGTTTACTATCGTCACCTTCTATTAGGGAGGAAAATGTGGAAAAGGGGTCAGAAAGTAGCAAAAATGAGTGAAAAGTGACAAAAAATGAGTTACAGGTGGCAAAAAATGGTCCAAAAGTGGCAAAAAAAAATGAGTGAAAAGTAATTAAAATGGGCTAATAGCAGTCAAGATTGGCAAAAATGGGCAAAAAATAGGAAACAAGTGGTATTTATTGGCAAAAGATACCTTAAATGGGTGAAAAGTGATGAAAAAGGGCAAAAATGGGCAGGAAAAGAGGAAACAAGTGGTACTACATGGCAAAAGGTATCTTAAATGGGCAAAACGTGGCAAAAAATGGTGAAAAGGGGCAAAAATAGGATAAAAGTGGCAAAAAGAAGTGACTAAATGGGCAAAAACTAGGAAAAAAGTGGTATTTGATGACAAAAGGTGGCTTGAATGGGAAGAAAAATGGTGAAAAAGGGCAAATATGGGATAAAAATGGCAAAAATGGGTAAAAAGTAGTATTTAATGGCAAAATGTAGCTTTAATGGATGAAAAGTGGCAAAAATGGTAAAAAGGGGCAAAAAAGTTTCCCTTTTTTGGGTTTTCTGGGAAAATAATATTTAAAATGAAGACATAAAACAGCCTCATGTTGAGTATTGCTGGATTAAAGCATCAGTGAAAATGAAAGATCAGTAAATGTTTGTGTCCTTAGTGTTCAAAGTTTGTGAATGTTTGTGTTTTGTGTTCCCAGAGGAGGAGGTGACCTACATCACGTACCACCACAGCCAGGTGAGAACCAATCAGTGATCAGTTTACATCCCACTAATGAGACTGTAATAATGAGAATCTGTTTTTAACAGGCCAGACAGGAACCTGTAGGAGACATGCTGTGAGTATGTTTGAACATTTTAACCCTAGAAGAACAAATGATGTGTGATCATGTCTATTATTGATATTATTATTGTAGTTATTATCATTATTATTATTATTATTGTTGTTGTTTTTATTATTATTATGTCATGATGAAGAGGGTTTAAGTCTGGTCGGGTTAGTTTTCTGTATCATAAAAGCACCAGATGAAAGCACAAAACTTTGATTTACACCTAATATGTAGACATTTTTGAATGTATTAAAGTTTGTTTTTTTTCTCTTCAGGCTCAAACGGCGAGGAAACGTGGACACAGAGGAAGAGGAGGAGGAGGAGGAGGAGTCTGAGCAGGAAACAGAAGAGTGAGCCTTTCAGAATAAAGCTATTTCAGTGAGAAGAATGACCACCTTGACTAAATCCTACCTGCTGTCTTCCAGACCCCCCGTTCAGGTGACCCACAGATCAGCCAATCACAGCGCAGTACGGTCCAAGAAGCCGGTGAAGAAGTCCGGAGGCTGCATGGGGAAGTTCATCCGTCTGCTTCTGTTGGTCGCCGTGTTAGCAGGCGCTTACTACGCTTACACTCAGATGGTCGACGAGCAAGGAGAAGAGAAACCGGCAGGGATCCAGTGATCTGATTGGCTGGTAGGGTGTCCGGGTTTTTGAGGTCTGAATACATTCCAGAAAGGTCAAAAGGCTCATGGGATTTTATATTTTCAGTGTCATTAAACCCTCTGAAATGACCAGATAAATGTTAAATCAGCACATGGATTCATCCGCTGCTGAAATAGTCCGTGCACTACTTCCTCCTGCTGGGTTAAACATTTAGATTTGAGCCGTTACTGACCTGTTTTAGTCAGAATGAAGCTACAGGTGTACTCAGGTGCAGACTAACTCCTGGTTCTGTCTTCTCATTGGGTATTTTTGGACAGAAAAATCCAACTGATGCTGGTGCTTTTGTTTACTTCTTTGCTTTTTGCATGAAATGTTGCACTCCTTTTTCTGCTATGCAAACGTTAGTGTTGTTTTATTGTTAGCAGCTGTTCTTCATCTTATTTGTGACTTATTGTACAACTTTAAATTGAGTTTCTCATATTTCCTGTTTCTCATCATGTGAAACCAAAGGCTGTCGTCTTTATTCTTCTTTAATAAAACCAAGTGTGCAGACGGTCTGATCTGTTCTTTGTGGAACATAAAACTTCCTGTAAGGATGGACTTCATGGAGGCTCAAACTTTTGAGGGCCTCTAGTCCACATGCAGGCAGATTTTTACTCCTCTGTTTTTAAAGATGATCTCATCCACACACTACCTTCTAGACACATCTACACATCATGTTAGCAGTAGTCCATCCTTCACTGTGACGGTGAAGCAGCTCACTCAGAACCACTGAGGATGTCCTTGACATGAGAACAGTCCTTCCTCTGAAATCACTATTACATTTTCTTACCAACCAGAACCGCCAACGATGGGGGGCAGGTTTGTCTCCTGGTAGTGTTGTCTAGAGCAGTAGTTCTTAACCTTTTCAGCCCGAGACCCCCAAAATAAAGGTGCCAGAGACCGGGGACCCCCACTGGACCTGAAGGAGGTTGAACACAGCCATTCTAGAGTAGTCCTGTGCACACAAGGCCGTCCATAAGGGGGATAAATGGGAGAGCTCTCTAGTGCCCAGCCAAACTGGGGGCCATGGAGGCCAGCAAAACCATGGTCTATTATAAAGTTAAGCTGTGATATCCATATTTCATATCTAACCTGAATAATGACCACTCTCATCAAATAGACATTTTTTTTAGTCATTTGTGTTAAAAGCCTTCTTAAAAATGTGTATACTTTTTGTAAAAAAATAAAGATTAAAATTATTTAAAATTGTTAAAATGGGTTAAAAATGGTGGAAAAGGTGGTGAAGTTGAACTTTAAAAGTATCAGAAATGGGTCAGAAGTGGCAAAAATTAGATACAAATGACAAAAAAGGCAAAAATGGGCATAAATAGTGGTTAGAGGAGTTACAATGTGACTGAAAAGGCTTTAAATTGGCAAAAATGGGTGGAAATTTGGTGAAATAGGAAAGAAAATATAGGCAGATATTAGAAATTGGATAAACTAGCAAAAATGGACATATCAGATGTTGAAATGGGAAAAAAAGGGCGTAAAAGGGTCAAAAGGGTTTTAGGTGCTGAATGGTAAAATGTATTAAAATTGGTGGAGAAAAAAAAATGATTAAAAAAGGTGTAAAAATGTTGACAAAATTGGTGTGGCAACAGTAATTTAAAAAATATTATTAGTTTTTTTTGGGCATCTGGAGACCCCCTCTTAGTGTCTCGCAACCCCCAAGGGGGCCTCAACCCCAAGATTGAGAACCACTGGTTAAGAGTAGTGGTGACCACAGACATCTTTAAAGGCAAGAATGGAATGTTTCACGAACTTTAAGGATGATGTCATCAAAGGTAGAGGATGGAATCAAGGATGTGCTGAGTTTGAGTTCTGATACTCTCGAAAAAAGCTGAAGAAAGACTGTTGGATCTTCAAAGAATAGAATTTTTATAGAGATCAAGGATGACATCTTCAAAGAATAGAATGTTTATAGATGTTAAAGGATGACATCTTCAAAGAATAGAATGTTTATAAGCGTTAAAGGATGACATCATCTTCAAAGAATAGAATGTTTATAGAAGTTAAAGGATGACATCATCTTCAAAGAAAAGAATGTTTACAGATGTCAAAGGATGACTTCATCTTCAAAGAATAGAATGTTAATAGAGATCAAGGATGACATCATCTTCAAAGAATAGAATGCTTATAGACATCAAAGGATGACATCATTTTCAAAGAATAGAATGTTAACAGAGATCAAGGATGACATCATCTTCAAGGAAAAGAATGTTAATAGACATTAAAGGATGACATCATCTCCAAAGAATAGAATGTTTATAGATGTCAAAGGATGACATCATCTTCAAAGAACAGAATGTTTATAGGCGTCAAAGGATGACATCATCTTCAAAGAATAGAATGTTTACAGATGTCAATGGATGACATCATCTTCGAGGAATAGAATGTTTATAGAGATCAAGGATGACATCATCTTCAAAGAATAGAATGTTTATAGACATTAAAGGATGACATCATCTTCAAAGAATAGAATGTTTATAGATGTCAAAGGATGACATCATCTTCAAAGAGTAGAATATTTTAGATGTCAAAGGATGACATCATCTTCAAAGAATAGAATGTTTATAGACGTTAAAGGATGACATCTTCTTCAAAGAATAGAATCTTTATAGACATTAAAGGATGACATCTTCAAAGAATAGAATGCTTATAGAGATCAAGGATGACATCATCTTCAAAGAATAGAATGCTTATAGACATTGAAGGATGGCATCATCTTCAAAGAATAGAATGTTTATAGGTGTGAAAGGATGACATCATCTTCAAAGAACAGAATGTTTATAGATGTCAAAAGATGACATCTTCTTCAAAGAATAGAATGTTTATAAGCGTCAAAGGATGACATCATCTTCAAAGAATAGAATGTTTTCAGACATTAAAGGATGACATCATCTTACAAGAATAGAGTGTTTATATAGATCAAGGATGACATCATCTTCAAAGAATAGTGTTTATAGACGTCAAAGGATGACATCATCTTCAAAGAATAGAATGTTTATAGGCGTCAGAGGATGACATCATCTTCAAAGAATAGAATGTTTATAGGCGTCAGAGGATGACATCATCTTCAAAGAACAGAATGTTTATAGGTGTCAAAGGATGACATCATCTTCAAAGAATAGAATGTTTATAGACGTCAAAGGATGACATCATCTTCAAAGAATAGAATGTTTATAGGCGTCAGAGGATGACATCATCTTCAAAGAATAGAATGTTTATTGACGTCAAAGGATGACATCATCTTCAAAGAATAGAATGTTTATAGGTGTCAAAGGATGACATCATCTTCAAAGAATAGAATGTTTATAGGCGTCAAAGGATGACATCACCTTCAAAGAATAGAATGTTTATAGACATTAAAGGATGACATCATCTTCAAAGAATAGAATGTTAATAGAGATCAAGGATGACATCATCTTCAAAGAATAGAATGTTTATAGGCGTCAAAGGATGACATCATCTTCAAAGAATAGAATGTTTATAGGCGTCAAAGGATGACATCTTTAAAGAATAGAATATTTTAGATTTCAAAGGATGACATCATCTTCAAAGAATAGAATGTTTATAGGCGTCAAAGGATGACATCATCTTCAAAGAATAGAATGTTTATAGATGTCAAAGGATGACATCATCTTCAAAGAAAAGAATGTTTATAGACATCAACGGATGTCTTCATCTTTTATAGATACAACGATTATAGAAGGAATGTTTGTGAAGCTGGTGGTGTCTTTTTCCCTCCATTTTTTACCAAATTGTAGGCCATTGTAGGTAACCCCTCCCTTAACCTCCTCCCTGTTCACTATCGATCTGTTCATATTCTCTCGTTAACGGTCCAAACCAAATCTGCACCAATGCTGACTTATGGAGTGCATTCAATAGCTTTCATGACTCATCAAGGAAAGAACAGGAGCATCATACCAACATAAAAAACAAATTATTTACTGTGAAAATCAGAATAAATTTTAGTCTCTAAAAAACAAATACAGACTGTTTATTTGATGTCTCGTGTTTACAAGGGCTCACAAAAAATACACAATATCAGATAAAACAATGCTACGTACAAAAAGAAGAAGAGTTGTCCTCATGTTGTGGAGTGATTTTATCAAGTCTGTCAGGCAGAAGATCCTGGTTTTATAGAATACCTGTCTCTGTGGTGGATCATCTCTAAGTCTGCTGTGAAACCCTCCACCAGGGTCCACCAGAGTTCACTCCAAACACCCCAGTGAGTGAGGGGTAGTGGTTTTAGGAAGGCCGTCCGTGGTCCACTAACCCAGTCAGGAACCTAGAGGTTCTGAAGAAGTCTCTGATGAAGTCTCTGAAGACAAAGGGGGACCAGGACTCATTCTGGTCTACAGTGGTCCCGTCATGTTCAGGTCAAGAGGTGGAACTGGGAGAATTTGAGGCTCCTGAATCGACATCTCAGGTGTTCCTAAAGACCTGCAGACAGACGAGCAGGGTCAGTCTCATCAGAACGTTCTGTGTGTTCTTTCTTTACTGTCTCATGATGTTTATTAACCATCCAGCCTGTCTCTAGTGTTTATTAACCATCCAGCCTGTCTCAGGATGTTTATTAACCATCCAGCCTGTCTCATGATGTTTGTTAACCATCCAGCCTGTCTCAGGATGTTTATTAACCATCCAGCCTGTCTCATGATGTTTATTAACCATCCAGCCTGTCTCATGATGTTTGTTAACCATCCAGCCTGTCTCATGATGTTTATTAACCATCCAGCCTGTCTCATGATGTTTATTAACCATCCAGCCTGTCTCATGATGTTTGTTAACCATCCAGCCTGTCTCATGATGTTTATTAACCATCCAGCCTGTCTCATGATGTTTATTAACCATCCAGCCTGTCTCATGATGTTTGTTAACCATCCAGCCTGTCTCATGATGTTTATTAACCATCCAGCCTGTCTCATGATGTTTATTAACCATCCAGCCTGTCTCATGATGTTTGTTAACCATCCAGCCTGTCTCTAGTGTTTATTAACCATCCAGCCTGTCTCATGATGTTTGTTAACCATCCAGCCTGTCTCATGATGTTTATTAACCATCCAGCCTGTCTCATGATGTTTATTAACCATCCAGCCTGTCTCATGATGTTTATTAACCATCCAGCCTGTCTCATGATGTTTATTAACCATCCAGCCTGTCTCATGATGTTTGTTAACCATCCAGCCTGTCTCATGATGTTTGTCAACCATCCAGCCTGTCTCTCCATGGAGATGTGTCATGTTTTGGTAGATTTTTCAACATTTTCTTCATCGGTTTGGTAATCTGTCCATTTTGTGGATTTAAAGTCGCCCAGCCTTACCTGGCAGAATATCCCTCGAAGCCCAGCGCCGTGATGAAGATGTTGATGAGGACGGTGAAGAAGACGAAGACCGTGGCCACGTTGTTCATGCGGTTCAGCTTTGCGTGTTTCCTCACGTCGTTCAGATCGTACTTCACTGCAGACACGAACACAGTGAGGTCAGACACAAAAAAAGAGGATAAAGACAGGAAGGCGGCCTCAAACTGAAGGGGAGAGAGGAGGTTAGCTCCAGGAAACTACAGCTGATGACTGAGGAACAGCCGAGCTCTGTGAAGTTTTAGGGAACAGGACAGAGAAGAGGAACTTTGAGGCCGTAGATGCTGAAGGACTCACCGATGAAGACGAGCAGCAGCCCCACGATGACCTGCAGCGTGATGGAGAGCGACAGCAGGACGATGAGGGGGATGTAGAAGCGGTAGTGGGGCCCCACGTAGAGGACCGTCTTCAGCTGGGACGAGTTGGCCATCAGCAGGGCCACGTCCAGCATGCTCTGGGCCGCGCTCTTCTTCGTGGCGTAGTGGTTGATGTTCATGGGGCGCTGGCGTTTACCTGAGCAGGAAGTCCCAGCCTGGAGGGGAGGAGGGGAAAGGAGAGGTCTGAGAGCAGGTTCAGTTCCTGAATGAGGCCAAGACACTGCTCCGTTTAAAACAGGACCAGATCCTTAAACCATGACCTGGAAAAATCCAACCCCACTGACAACTCTTTAATTCTACCGCAGGGCAAGACACACAATAACGGGCATTTTACTGTTTTTAGTGATCACTGCAGGTAAGGCCACATATAGAGGGGATAAAGGAGAGAGTATTCTGGGCCCAGGGGGGCCATGGAGGTCAGCAGAGTCCTGATCCACTTTAAAGTGAACCTGTGAAAACCTGAGAAATAACCTGATCAAAACAACATTTAACTATCCAAGCTGAAGGATAATAAAGCTTTTATCAGGATGTAAACCCTTTCTTTAAACAGAATGACCTTTTAATGGATGATGTTAAAAATGAGGACGGACCCTGAACTAAACTATGAGGAACAAAAATCACAGCAGAACCACGAGAATCAGGATGAAGAAGAAGGAACTGAGGAACCTTAAATGGTTAAAGCATTAAATAACTGAAGAGAGACAAAAATGGGTGAAAAGCAGTTAAAAGTTCTAAAGAATTTTCAAGAAGTGGAAAAAAAAATAGGCAAAAAAGGTTAAAAAGGCACAGGGGCCAAAGAAAGCAAAACAGGCAAGAAGAAGTGCTGATAAAGAATTTTTAAAAGTTAGAAACGGTTTAATAGAGGCAAACTGGGTGAAAAATGGCCATTAAGCAGCAATAATGGCCCTAAAAGTGGTGAAAAGCAGTTGAAAAGTGATGGAAATGAACAAAAAAGTGTCAAAAATGGATTTAAAGTAAAGAAATATGGCAAAAAAAAGGTTCAAAGCAGCAAATGAGGGGTTAAAAGTGACAATAAGGTGTTAAAATGGATTAAAGGATGTCAAAGTGGTGAAAAGGGGTTAAAAAGTATCAAAAATGTTTTAAGAGAGGCAAAAAGCCATAAAGTGGTCACGTTTGCTGTAAAAAGGGGGAAAATGTTGAATTGTAGGACACTTTAAAGGTCACATATTTAACCCTTTCAGACAGGTTTATACCGTCTCAGAGGTCCTGAACCATGTCGGAGAAGTCTGTGTCTGTAAAAACACTCCAGTATTGATGTCTGCCTGTCTAAAACTCCTCTGTTCCAGCCCTGATCAGAACCAGCTGGTTCTGTGTCTGTAGCTTTAAATGTTAATGAGCTGTCTGACTCTGCCCCTGACCCCGCCCCTCTCAGGAAATGGATGTGGCTCTCCTGATCCTTCTCTCAGCTGGCATCTCAGAGGAGGATCAGGAGAGGAGGGCGGAACTTTCTTCCAGGTGAGGAGGGCCAACTGAACCTGGGGGTGGGGCTAACTCTCCGCATGACATCATGAGGGGAAAATCTGAGAACGGCTTGTTTCAGCACACGTTTGCTGAAGGGTGGAAGAAGAGGGGGGTGGAGGGAATACTTATATTTTTGTTAGAAGGGCCTTTTACATTTCCAACATCAGAACCTGGTTTTGGTCCGACACGTTTCCTAAATGAGGGAACTGGGAGGACGCCAGCTCCTACGTCGGTGAGCCTGGGGGCCTCTCGGGGGTGCTCGGGGGCCCTGCTGGTCCTGGGCGGGTTCTTGTCCAGCCTGGGGCTCCTTTCCTGTCGTCCCCCTCTCTCTTGTTCCTGTTCTGACTTTGATAAAGGACCAGAGCTGTAAACACACTCTCAGGGTCAGGGTTCAGTCTAATACTCATTCTTATGTCACCGTGTTTCTAACAACAAACACAGGTGTGTTTTTGTTCCCAGGTGTGGCTGTGAGAGGAGAGAGACAGGTGATGACTCACCTGGGAGGGTGTGTGTGTGTGTGTGAGAGAGAGAGAGAGAGAGGGAGAGAGAGAGAGAGAGAGAGAACATGACAGAACAAGCTCTGGACTGTTGTTTCTCTACATACATGAGACGGTCACATGACACAGGTATGAGAGCTGGAGGAGAACATTTAACCTCCGTCTGTGACCGTTCTAACATTTCATCTCATCACACCAATGTCATTACCTACGCCAAGGAGGTCATGTGATCAGCTGGGTTTGTTCGCAACATAACTCAAAAAGTCAAGGATGGATTTTGATGAAATTTTCAGGAAATGTCAGAAATGGCATAAGGAAGAACTGATTAGATTTTGGGAGTGATCCGGATCACCGTCTGGATCCAGGAATTTTTTTAAAGGATTCTGTACTATTGGGAGATAGGGCTAATGGTGGAGGTCTGTGCTGTTACCACTGTACACCAGGAGATGGCGGACATGAGTAACTTCAATCCCAGCAGCACTTGTGGGTGTGTTTCTGTTCAAAGTTTTGGAGTTTATAGAGTTTGAAAGACGCACGCCCGGTGGAGGAGACGAGTCGGAGCATAACAGAGAGAAAGACAGCGAATTGTAGCGAGAATACTCACAATGCTGGGAGGAATAGAGGAATATTCACCCTCTGACATGACTTCCAGTCATCTGGTGGGACCATGGGTGCATCTGTTGGCACCCGTAGCGAAGCCTAACCCCTAAGCCAATGCTTTGCCTCACTGTGTCTCCACCCCACCGGGGAGGGAGTAATAGGCGAATGCCGTGGTGGGGGGCACATGGGGACGGATCCAGGAATGTTTAAAGGATTCTTCTCTACTGGGAGACAGGGCTGATAGAGGAGGTCTGTGCTCTCTGAGTGCTTTTCTAGTTGAATGTGATTTATCCTCTCATCATTTATCCTCTCACTGATAGTTCCTTTCCAGATGTTAGAGCTGCCCACGCCATAGGCACTAATGCAACCCCAGACCATCAGAGGACCAGGCTCTAGACCTGAGCCAGGAGAACAAGCTGGATGCTCCAGATCCTCTTTAGTCCACAGGACACGGCGTCTGTGCTTTCCTCTGACCACAGAACAGTTTTCCATGTTTCCTCTGACCACAGAACAGTTTTCCATGTTTCCTCTGACCACAGAACAGTTTTCCATGTTTCCTCTGACCACAGAACAGTTTTCCATGTCTCCTCTGACCACAGAACAGTTTTCCATGTTTCCTCAGTCCATGTTAAATGAGCTTTGGTCCAGAGAAGATGGACCATGGTGTTTCTGGATCCTGTTCACATATGGCTTCTTCTCTCCATGATCCAGCTTTGACTGTCATTGGTGGATGGCACGGCCGACTGTGTTGACAGACGATGATTTCTGGAACTTCCTGAGCCCATGCAGGGATTTCACTACAGAATCATGCCTGTTTTTAATGCAGTGGCCCCTGAGGGCCCCTTCAGCCTTGTGCCTTGCTCTCAGAGATTTCTCCAGATTCTCTGAGTCTGTTGATGATATTCTGGACTGTAGATGGAGGGTTAGGGTTAGGGCAAGGCAGTTGGGTAGGGTATACCCCGGAGCCTACACTAGGGTTAGGGTCAGGGTTAGGGTCAGGGTTAGGGTCAGTTCCTTCCTGATAAACTGTCAGCGATCTCTCAGTGATGACTCATCTCTCTTCTGCTCAGTCAGAGAAAGTTAAACTTTGTTTGTTTTCTGCCATCACACCTGTGATTCACATGTCACACCTCAGTGAGACTCTGACTCACACAGCTCTCACTCACTCACTCACTCACTCACTCACTCACTCACTCACTCACTCATTCATCTATTCATCCAAAGCCAATCAGATCACAGAAGTCTCCTACATCACCAGGGTCACAGAGAACTGAACAGAGGTTCTCAACCTGAGGGTTGGGGCTCAGAACAGGTCACAGGTGAAACATGAAGGGTCACCTGTCTGTCTCAACATGTCAGCCCTGCCTCATGACCAGGACCAGAGGGATCTGGATCAGCTCCAGGCCCCTGTGGCCCTGCAGGTCCAGCTAAAGAATCTGACATAAATGTGAGCAGATCCTTTAAGAGGAGCTCCTCTGCTCACATCTGGACCTGATTTATTCTCAGAGATGTTTTCATAAAGTCTGGAGATTAAAGAAAGATGTAAGAACACGCTGAAGAACACGCCGAAGAACACGCCTGAAGAACATGCTGAAGAACACGCTGAAGAACACGCCTGAAGAACACGCTGAAGAACACGCTGAAGAACACGCCTGAAGAACACGCTGAAGAACACGCCTGAAGAACACGCCTGAAGAACACGCTGAAGAACACGCTGAAGAACACGCCTGAAGAACACGCTGAAGAACACGCTGAAGAACACGCCTGAAGAACACGCTGAAGAACACGCCTGAAGAACACGCCTGAAGAACACGCTGAAGAACACGCCTGAAGAACACGCTGAAGAACACAGAGCTGAACAGAGGAGGAAACAAAAGAGAGAGGAACAGGATCCAGCGGTTACATCAGCAGAAGCTCAGAGAGTTTCAGTAAAACTCTTTTATTTATTTAGGATCAGAAGTCTGAGATCTTCAGTCTGGGTGAAATAATGACATCATCCCGCCCCGGCCCTCTAGGAGCCGATGTCTAGAGCTGAAGATGAGGAGGGTAAAATCAGCAGAAACAGACGTTCACAGAATAAACCTCAGCTCCAGAGATTTAAAGAAAGTAAAAGTAAAGACCAGCAGAGTAGTTTGTGTGTTTACCTCGATATCTCCGGGTTTGTTCAGAAGGATCCCCTCTCCTCCGTTCAGTCTGCAGTCAGGGTCCATGCTGTCCTCAGGAAACTATCCTCCTCCTCCTCCTCTTCTTCCTCCTGCTGCTGCCGATGTGATGACGGTCTGCTCTGGGGCCTCAGAGGTGTGAGCTTTAAAGACGGAGGACAGGACAAACAAGCCTGACGACTCCTCCAGTTCCACCCTGAACCCTCCCACCAGAGTCCTGTTCTCTCTGACGTCACTGTTTCTGCCTCCAGGCTCTCAGGCAGGACCAGGGTTCAGGTCTGACGTCTACAGGTGGGTGAACAGGAACTCTGGAGACCGCTTTAGGAGACTTTCTGCAGACTTTGTCTGCTCTGCATCACTGATGACATTCTGGAGGTCAAAGGTCAGATTAACAGGGTCTTATGTTCATCCTGTGCTACTTTATCACCTCTCCCCTCAGACCTGGAGATCCTCCTTCACCTGGGCTAAGACTCCGCCCACCTGGGAACAATCCACAGAGAACGCGTTCACTTCATCGATCTGTTCCTGCCCTCACCCGTCCACCATAAGGGGGCGCTCTGGGACCCTGCCAAACGGGGCCCATTGAGGTCAGCAGATCCTGGTCCAATGTGAAGTTTAGCTGATCACCATATTTGATGTTCATCTGAATAATAACTGGTTTTATTCATTAATGCTATAGTATTAGAAAGTAATGTTAGACTTCAGGATGCCAGAAAATAATGTTATATGAGACAGCTTCAGCACAGAAATGATTTAACAGCCAGAAACGACACAAACATGGGCAACAAAGGGAAAAAAACCCCAGAAATCATGGTAAAACTCAGTTTAAAGGGGCAAATAAAAAGTGAAGATGGCTTAAATGAGGTAAAAAGAGTAAAAAAAAAAGGGTTAACAGTGGCAGAAATCAGTGAAAATGACTGAGAATACATGGGTATGTATTTCTCAGGGGTTAAACTGCAACAAAGTTTCTACGACGGGTTCAGCCACATGTGGCTCTTTTGTGTCTTAATTTTAAATTTTCCCTGAGAAAACTGTAAAAAAGGGAAACTTTTTTTCCATTTTTGTCACTTTTCATCCATTTAAGCTGTCTTTTGTCATTAAATACCACTTGTTTCCTATTTTATGCCCATTTTTGCCTCTTTCAACTGCTTTTTGCCCATTTTAGTCAGTTTCCACTCATTTTTTTGCCTTGTTTTTCTCACATTGGTACCATTTTTTGCCACCTGTAACACATTTTTTTTGTAACTTCTCACCCATTTGTTGCTACTTACTGACTCTGTTTCCACTTTTTCTCCCCTTTTCACCCATTTTTGCTTCTTTTTGACCATTTTTGCCACCTTTAACTTATTTCTATTACTACTCCAAGCTGTTTTTGCCACTTTCCACCACTCAGATTGTGGTTCTTGCAAAGGTATTTTTCATCAGTTTGGTTCTTGGGTGAACAGGGTTGAGTAACACTGGGCTAACTTCAGACTAAAGTGGGACTAATGGGTTTGGGTTAGCAGGGGCAAAAAAAAAAAGGTGAAAAATGGTTTTAAGTTGCAAAACATGCAGAAATGAGTTAAACCTGCAAAAACATGGCTAATGATGGCTAAATGTGTCAAAAAATGTGATGAAAATGTGTTATAAGTGGTAAAAAAAAAAGGCAGAAACAAGGGGAAAATGGCTTACAAGTGGCCAAAAAAAAAAAAAAAAAAAACATGACCAAAGTGTCTATGAGACAATTATGCATTAAAAGTTGCAATAAATAAGGTTAAAATGGATTTAAGCGTAAAATGGATTAAAAGTGCCGTAAAAATCGGCAAACGAGGGTTATAAATAAATAAATAAATAAATACAAAATAGGTGAAAATGGGTTACAAGTGGTCTAAACAGCTTAAACCTAGCGACAGCTTCTCTAGTAGGATTTCCACACAGTCGCCCTTTTCCAACTTTTTTTGTTTAAAAAATGTTATGTTTTTGTAAATTTAGGATCTTTAAAATCTGAAAAACAGCTTTTAGGAAATGAACAGATCCTCTTTATTTAGGTCACAGTGGCTCTAACATGCAGTCGCGTTTTCATTCAAATTACTGATTTATTTTTGAAGACAAATCTTACAAGCAGAGTAACTTCCACCACAATTACACGATTAAGTAATTATGTACAAAGTAATTATGATTATGTACAAAATTAAAAAAAAACAGGAAAGCCTTCAATAAGAAAAAACTCCTTTATAATTCTAAAGAGCATTTTTTCATCTTTATTTCCACACAGTAACA
Source organism: Cheilinus undulatus (assembly GCF_018320785.1). NCBI lineage: Eukaryota > Metazoa > Chordata > Actinopteri > Labriformes > Labridae > Cheilinus > Cheilinus undulatus. The sequence continues at coordinate 1,142,775 of NC_054875.1, forward strand.
TCTAATCTTAATTCATATTTTAGCTCTCGGTTCATTTTGTTTCCTTCTTTCGAGCCGCTGTACAGGAAGTTATCTTTTTCCGTTTCCGGTACGTCGCTCTTCTTTCCAACATGGCGGCCTCCATCACGCTCCGCTCCTCGGTGCTCCGCCGGTCTCTGCTCGGTTCTCTCCGCCTCTCCGCTCCCTCCGCGGGGCTCCGTCGGTGTTCTTCGGCTCCAGACCAGACACAGTCCGGGATTATAGAGTCCACGGAGGAGTACAGGTTCGTGGAGCGGCTCATCCCTCCGTCTCGAGTCCCCGCTCCGCCGAAACACTCCGGTCCTGCACCGTCAGGATGGATCCCTCCGCCGGAGTCTCCCCCGGACCTCCCCTACATGATCCGCCGCTCCCGCATGCACAACATCCCGGTGTACACCGACCTGACCCACGGTAACCGGAAGATGACGCTGGTACGGAAAGTGGAAGGGGACATTTGGGCTCTGGAGAAGGACGTGAAGGAGTTCCTAAAGGAGGTGACCGGAAATGACCTGCCCACTCAGGTGAACGAGGTCACCATGACCCTAAAGGTCAAAGGTCACTTTGATGTGGAGCTCAAGGACTGGTTGGCAAAGAAAGGATTCTGACATCACAGCTGAAAGGTGATGGACTCCTCAGTCCACCTTGGACCTTCAGATGCTCCACCATGAGACTCGGTCCTGGACAAGACCAGATCAGACCCTCAGAGTCCCTGAGAGAGGACTAAACCCGGATTATTGAAGAACCAGGACCAGTTAGACCCTTCATGATGGACTTACTTTGGTTAAAACCCTCAGATCAGACCCTCAGAGAGGACTAACCCTGGACTATTGAAGTACCAGGACCAGTTAGACTTATTTTGGTTAAAACCCTCAGATCAGACCCTCAGAGACCCTAAGAGAGGACTAAACCTGGACTATTAGAGCACCAGGACCAGTTAGACCCTTCATGATGGACTTACTTTGGTTAAAACCCTCAGAGACCCTGAGAGAGGACTAAACCTGGACTATTAGAGCACCAGGACCAGTTAGACCCTTCATGATGGACTTACTTTGGTTAAAACCCTCAGAGACCCCGAGAGAGGACTAAACCTGGACTATTAGAGTACCAGGACCAGTTAGACTATTTTGGTTAAAACCCTGCAAACACCTGAAATATAAAATAAATGAAATATAAAAGCCTCCTGTTGTCTTTTTTCTGAGCAGTACTGGCACCTGGGCTGGTGGTCTCGTGGGACCTGTAGGATCCGTGTATTTTGAAGCAGACAGATTTGAATGTGATCTGAGAAAATCTAAATCTAGAGAAAAGCTGTTCCACCATCACTGTTTAAAACCAGGAGAACGTGGCAAAAGCTTAAAGAACAAGAGGTTTAAAGTAGGACAGATGTGAGTCCAGATCCGACGGCCTCTGAACCTACAGGTGAAAGTTCTCTGATCAGGGGTCTGCTCTGAGCCGGGCGCTCTGTCCTGGTTCTGGTTTCAGAACTCTGAGTGTATTAGAGGTCAGAGGTGAGCAGCAGGATGAAGGGGTTAAAGGTTTGTATTTCTATAAAAGAGAACCATAGAATTATTAACAGGAACGATGAACGACACCAAACAGAACAACATCAGCTGAATTTAAGTTCTAGACATTTTTATTTATTCAGTTTTACGTTCAGAGTATTTAAAGATAAACACGCTAAAAAGAGATCAGACAGCTGAATCAGTCTGGAAGGTGCAGAGATGAAAACTGGTGAATATCAGTAAAAACAATCCTAGTCTAAACTGTGGCGCTCTGTCCTGATGACTGCTGCAGCCAGTGGAATTACAAACAGCCGGTTCTGGTGTTTGGTTCCTGCTGTGGTTCTGCAGGAACATAGAAGATAGAAAAATCCAGTCAGGCAGACTCCACAGAGGGACCCTCCCTATGTGCACATAAAACCTTTATCTAAGTCAATAAAAATAGGGATGTACCATGTTATCAGTCTGGTATCAGCAGATATCAAAATGTCTGTCAATATTTACTGATATTTTGTCTATTTCAGCATTTATTGACTGTAATTTTTGTCCATATATCCTAATAAATTGGTGAAGTTTTGGTCTGAACCAACAGACCTTTGTCAGTAAAGGTGTATTTCTTTATTTTCCTCATTCTCTAAACTTTAAAGTGTTTTTAAGGACTAAAGTTTGTTTTCTTCGTCATCCTCAAAACTCAAAGTGTCCAAAAGGACTGAAATTTCTTGTCAGAAGAGCATGTTTGAATATCAGTGTCGGCTAAAATGAATCTGTAAATATCAGCAAAACTCCAATATAGTGCATCCCTAAAAAAACCTCAGCACTAATAATAAACACTAATGTAGATAGGCCTGTTTACACACCTCATGTTTATTGTTAGTGAGTCTGTTCTGCTAAATATCCGACTCTGCACCTCTGTAGATGTGACGCAGTGTTAGAGAATAATCCGGATTAAACCAAACAGCACAACATTTATTTCCTAAAACAGACCAAACCTGGTTCAGGATTTCTGCCTGAGCATGACTGACCACTGAGAGGGATCTAGCCTCAAGCACAGAACCCTTCTGTGGCCCCGAACAGACGAGTAAGGTGGGCGTGGTCAGCGTGGTGGGCGTGGTCAGCGTGGTGGGCGTGGTTCATGGTAAAGGTTTTTAATCACTAAAGAGAAGTCAACAACCAAGCTGTTGCTTTTTCTATTACTGTTCAATTACAGAATCAAAACAGGGAAAAAAGACTTTTTAAGAAATCTCTATTTAACCATGAATTTAAAAAAAAGGAAAACAAAAACACAAATGTTTGATTTTTTGTTTTTCCTTTTCCAAAAGGAAATAAATCAATAAATAAGGACCCGTTAGTTTTTTTCATCTTATTTCTTTAGTGCTGGGATCAGAGAGAACATTGGTGATGTAACATTCTTTTATTTTTGATGTGTTGCAGCTGTTATGATAGAAATAATGTTACATCCCCAGTGTTCTAGAAAACAGTAAATTAAAAACTAACTGTTCTTTATTTATTCGTTTCTTTTTGAAAACTAAACAGGAGACAGGAAAACGAATAACCGTGATTCCTTATTTAATATAAACTGCCTGAAAGGGTCAAAGGTCAGGTGTTCCTGTTTTTACACAGTAATGAGGAAACAGCTTGGATTTCTTTGTTAGAATTAGAAAGCGTTGACCATGAAGTACCCCGGCCCAGTATGATAACAGTCTACATAGGTGTGGAACGTTCCGGCCGTTCCTGTGGATCCGACCAAAGAGACTAACGACCCTCAGAGTCCGTGACGGGACAGACCGAGCGTCTGTAAACTGTGAGTCCTAGAATGACGAGGTGTTGTCTCTGTGCTCAGGTCAGGTTGAACTCAGGTGATCAGAGAACAGGTTCTCTGTTCCTGCGGAGGATGGAGCGGCCGCACGGCCCCGGGTCTGTCAGCGGCCGCCGTCTGCCGGAGGTCAGGGCGGTCAGGAGGAATGAAGCAGAGAGGAGAAGTCTTTAACCCTCCTGCTCAGCTCCTCCAGCTGGTGCTCTGAAAACCAACACAATAAGGACGAATATGAGCAACGTTCAACAAAAAAGTCCTGAAATCCATCTTCTACATGGAGCTGCTGAGATAAAAATGTCTGTAAATGTCAGTGACTGTAAACATGGTGGGGGTCTGGGACGGTCCGAGAACCACAGAGATTAGAGCGGTTTGCTCTCAAACTCTGAGCCGTCAGATAAAACCCAGAGATTTAGTTTAGACATGTCCTAAAATGGATTTATGTTAGTTTTCACTGCGCCTCTGCTGCTAACAACAACATCTACAAGGAACTTTAGAAGCATGACAACATGAGGGAGAAAAGCTGTTCAAGAGGCACAGCTAGCCTCCTAGCTGGTGACTAACTGGTCCTCATTCATTCTGATCAGCACATAGAGACCCCAGTCCAGAGTCAGAGAGACAGAGAGAGGATGACTGTTGTTAGAGTCAGAGGATAAGAAAGCACATCTCATCATTTCAGCCCTGATAAAAATGCATTTTTAAAGAAATTATTTCACATTTTTGCTGATTTGTAGCAAACACTCAGCGATGACAAAATCTCCACAGTCAAAGAGAACGTCACTAACCTAGTGCTCGTTTCTCTCCGCGGCTCCAGTATCGAGGCTGAGTCTTCAGCTGGTGCACTTCCTCTCTGACGGACATGGATGCTTCTGAAACTTCCTTAATCATCTCCAGCTCCTGGAACACAAAAACAAACAGGTAAGAGGCCGCGGCATCGCCGGCGTTCTTCATTAACAGATATGCAGAGCGGTCCTCGTACGGTGACGAAGGCCAGCAGCAGCTGGTGAACTCTCTGGAACACGCCGGTCTCTGTGCTGAAGGTCGGCGGGTCTCTGCTGCAGTACGACCTCAGGTCTGAGCTGTAGACGTGGCTGAATGTCGACATCAGCTGCTGGAGGTCACACGCCGCCACACGCAGCGAGCTCGGGGAGAAGACGCCCGGACTCTGAGCGTCGTCGTTCAGGAAGTCGCACTGAGGAGAACACAGTGAAGAAGAAGAAGATGGTTAACGTGAACGTGTAAAGGTGGTTGTGTAAACGTGATGGCGTAAACATGGTCGTGTAAACATTGTCCTGTAAACGTGGTTGTGTAAACATGAATGTGTAAATGTAGTCGTGTAAACGTAGTCCTGTAAACATGAACATGTAAACGTGGTCGTGTAAACGTAGTCGTGTAAACATGAATGTGTAAATGTAGTCATGTAAACGTAGTCGTGTAAACATGAACATGTAAACGTGGTTGTGTAAACGTGGTCGTGTAAACATGAACTTGTAAACGTGGTCGTGTAAACATGAACTTGTAAACGTGGTTGTGTAAATGTATTTGTGTAAACATGAACATGTAAACGTGGTCGTGTAAACATGAACATGTAAACGTGGTCGTGTAAACGTAGTCGTGTAAACATGAATGTGTAAATGTAGTCGTGTAAACGTAGTCGTGTAAACATAGTCGTGTAAATGTGGTCGTGTAAACATGAACATGTAAACATGGTTGTGTAAACGTGGTCGTGTAAACATGAACTTGTAAACGTGGTTGTGTAAACGTAGTCGTGTAAACATGAACATGTAAACGTGGTCGTGTAAACGTAGTCGTGTAAACATGAATGTGTAAATGTAGTCATGTAAACGTAGTCGTGTAAACATGAACATGTAAACGTGGTTGTGTAAACGTGGTCGTGTAAACATGAACTTGTAAACGTGGTCGTGTAAACATGAACTTGTAAACGTGGTTGTGTAAACGTATTTGTGTAAACATGAACATGTAAACGTGGTCGTGTAAACGAAGTCGTGTAAACATGAATGTGTAAATGTAGTCGTGTAAACGTAGTCGTGTAAACATAGTCGTGTAAATGTGGTCGTGTAAACATGAACATGTAAACATGGTTGTGTAAACGTGGTCGTGTAAACATGAACTTGTAAACGTGGTTGTGTAAACGTAGTCGTGTAAACATGAATGTGTAAATGTAGTCGTGTAAACGTGGTTGTGTAGACGTGGTCATGTAAACGTGGTTGTGTAAATGTAGTCGTGTAAACATGAACGTGTAAACGTGGTCGTGTAAATGTGGTCGTGTAAACGTGGTCGTGTAAACGTGGTTGTGTAAACGTAGTCGTGTAAACATGAACGTGTAAACGTGGTCGTGTAAACATGAATGTGTAAATGTAGTCGTGTAAACGTGGTTGTGTAAACGTGGTCGTGTAAACGTCATCGTGTAAATGTGGTCGTGTTAACGTGGTCATGTAAACGTGGTCGTGTAAACATGAAGATGTAAACATGGTCGTGTAAACGTGTTCGTGTAAACATGAACATGTAAACGTGGTTGTGTAAATGTGGTCGTGTAAACGTCATTGTGTAGAAGTGATTGTGTAAACGTGGTCGTGTAAATGTGGTCGTGTAAACGTCATTGTGTAAAAGTGATTGTGTAAATGTGGTGGGTAATGGCGTGGTGCGTGTAAATGTAATTGGTGTAATGGCGTGGTGGTGTAAATGTGGTGTATGGCGTGGTCGTGTAAACGTGGTCGTGTAAACGTAGTCGTGTAAACATGAACGTGTAAACATGGTCGTGTAAATGTGGTCGTGTAAACGTGGTTGTGTAAACGTGGTTGTGTAAACGTGGTCGTGTAAATGTGGTCGTGTAAACGTGGTTGTGTAAACGTGGTCGTGTAAATGTGGTCGTGTAAACGTGGTTGTGTAAACGTGGTTGTGTAAACGTAGTCGTGTAAACATGAATGTGTAAATGTAGTGGTGGCGTGGTGGGTAAACGTGGTGCGTGGTGGTGTAAATGTGGTCGGCGTGGTCCTGTGGCGTGGTTGTGTAAACATGGATGTGTAAATGTGTGTAAACGTGGTTGTGTAAACGTAGTCGTGTAAACATGAATGTGTAAATGTAGTCGTGTAAACGTGGTCGTGTAAACGTGGTCGTGTAAACGTGGTCGTGTAAATGTGGTCGTGTAAACGTGGTCCTGTAAACGTGGTTGTGTAAACATGAATGTGTAAATGTAGTCGTGTAAAGGTGGTCGTGTAAACATGAACATGTAAACGTGGTCGTGTAAACATGAACATGTAAACATGGTCGTGTAAACATGAACATGTAAACGTGGTTGTGTAAACATGAACATGTAAACATGGTCGTGTAAACATGAACATGTAAACGTGGTCGGGTAAACATGAACATGTAAACGTGGTGTTGTAAACATGAACATGTAAACGTGGTTGTGTAAACATGAACATGTAAACATGGTCGTGTAAACATGAACATGTAAACGTGGTTGTGTAAACATGAACATGTAAACATGGTTGTGTAAACATGAACATGTAAACGTGTTCGTGTAAACATAAACATGTAAACGTGCTCGTGTAAACGTGGTCGTGTAAACATAAACATGTAAACGTGGTCGTGTAAACGTGGTCATGTAAACGTGGTCGTGTAAACATAAACATGTAAACGTGCTCGTGTAAACGTGGTCATGTAAACATGAACATGTAAACGTGTTCGTGTAAACATGGTCGTGTAAATGTGGTCGTGTAAACGTGGTCGTGTAAACATAAACATGTAAACGTGGTCGTGTAAACGTGGTCATGTAAACGTGGTCGTGTAAACATAAACATGTAAACGTGCTCGTGTAAACGTGGTCATGTAAACATGAACATGTAAACGTGGTCGTGTAAACATGAACATGTAAACGTGGTCGTGTAAACATGAACATGTAAACGTGGTGTTGTAAACATGAACATGTAAACATGGTCGTGTAAACATGAACATGTAAACGTGGTCGGGTAAACATGAACATGTAAACGTGGTTGTGTAAACATGAACATGTAAACGTGGTCGTGTAAACATGAACATGTAAACGTGGTCGGGTAAACATGAACATGTAAACGTGGTGTTGTAAACATGAACATGTAAACGTGGTTGTGTAAACATGAACATGTAAACATGGTCGTGTAAACATGAACATGTAAACGTGGTTGTGTAAACATGAACATGTAAACATGGTTGTGTAAACATGAACATGTAAACGTGTTCGTGTAAACATAAACATGTAAACGTGCTCGTGTAAACGTGGTCGTGTAAACATAAACATGTAAACGTGGTCGTGTAAACGTGGTCATGTAAACGTGGTCGTGTAAACATAAACATGTAAACGTGGTCGTGTAAACATAAACATGTAAACGTGGTCCGTAAACGTGGTCATGTAAACGTGGTCGTGTAAACATAAACATGTAAACGTGCTCGTGTAAACGTGGTCATGTAAACATGAACATGTAAACGTGTTCGTGTAAACATGGTCGTGTAAATGTGGTCGTGTAAACGTGGTCGTGTAAACATAAACGTGTAAACGTGGTCGTGTAAACGTGGACGTGTAAACGTGGTCGTGTAAACGTGGACGTGTAAACGGCTCTGAGTGTTGGTCATGTTCAGACTGATAGCTCGGTTTATCCTCAGCATGGATTGATAATCTGATTATTGATTAGTCTTACCTCTGACTGCAGCTGCTGCAGAGCCGACTGAGCCTGCTGTAAGAGAGCGCCGACATCCGCCACCTCTTCTTCTCTGCCCGCTTTACAGGATGACTTTGGGATTTTCCTCGATGTTCTGTGAGGAAGACCAGCAGAAGCGAGACGTTTTGAAAACAGATCTTGAAGTTCTGATATCATTCTAGTGAATACCAAACACAGCGATCCCTGTTTGGGTACCGTGGAAATCCTAGACTCAATTATTGATTGTTCTATTGTCTTCAGTTCTCAAACATCCCTGGCAGACTCCTGATCCTTGTCTAGATGACACAGCAACGTTGGAGATATTTCAGAAAAGGTCGACCAGTGGTCATGTGAGACGGCGTACCTGATGTGTGCGGGCCAGGGGTTGAACGAGGGTTCGAGCATCTGTGAGAGGAGGGGCAGATTCTCTGCAGCGTAGAGCTCGTTCAGAAGCATCTCTGCGTCCGTCCGCTGTCCGCCAGACGTTCCACATCCTGGGACTAACGTCAGGAGCTGCTCCAGAAACTGCAGCTGTCTGAGAGGGCTGGCATTGCCCTGGAGGATGGCATCAGTTAAACACTTTAATTTCCTTACATGTGGAGTTTAATCCAGTTTCATCAGTTTGTACGGTCGGGCTCACCTTGATCAGCTCCAGGTCGTCTGCTTTGCAGAGCATCAGCTCGTGTCCGAGTGCAGCCATGTCTGTTGGTACAGAAGCAAAGATCAGCAGAGAAGCTCTGGTTGTGCTCTCATTCTCAGGGTTTCAGCAGGAGGAAGGTTATTCTGAGTTACCTTTGGTTAAACTCTCAGGCTCTTTGGCTCTCACTGACCTCGCCTTCGAGTTCCCAAAGTTTGGGTGAATACTGTGAGGACGACACAGAGCAGGATGTTAAATCAGGATATCTATGAGAGAATGAGAGTGATGCTCCACGGAGGTTCCTCTACCTGCTGCAGATCCAGGCCAGGATGTCGATACGATGCTGAGACGGAGAACACAGCAGCTGCAGGATGCTGTCTGCTTCCTGGAGGAACAAACCCTCCACCAGAGGGCAGCACGCAGCCTACACAAAGACAGAGTTAGGGTTGAAAACAGGGGAAAAGAATGTTGTACTCATGTAAAACTACAGTTACCCTGATCCAAATTCACCTCAGTTTTAGAAAAATTACTGCTCAATAACTCTACTCAAGAAAATTTAATGTAATTTGACGTTTATTCAAATACAGAGTAGTTTCCTTTGGAAAGGAATGTTTGTGCTGAGTAAAAAATATACAGAATCAGCCGGAGTATTTAAAGCCGACAGATTTTAAATCTGATATCGGAAATCCTAAATAAAGAAAGAGCAGATTCCCATTTATTGTTTAAGAAAAGGAAAACAAACATGGAAAAACCTGTCCTCTGTCCTTTTAGCAGATTAAACTGGGAATTAAAAAAGAAAAAAAAAAGACCAGTTACTCATTTTCTGTTTCTACTTTTCCAAAGAGAAATTATTAATTAAATTAAGATTATTATTTTTTAATCTTTGTTTTTGTGTTCTGATAAAAAGAAAGATCAAAGAACAGAACACAGATGATGTAACATTCTTTTCTTTCACAACCCTTGCACCAGGTCACAAATATAGGAAGAAAAGAATGTTACATTACCATTCTTTGAGCTTCCTTTTTATCTGAACACAAAAATAAAATAAAATAAGAAATAAACAGCTGTAAGTTTATTCATTTCTTTCTGGGGAAACTACCGAAAACATTTAACGGTTTTTATTCCCAGTTTAATCTGAGCTTTCTGAAAGGGCCAAGGGTCGGGTTTCCCTCCATATTTAAGTTTTCCTGTTTTTTAAACAGTAACTGAGGAAACAGCCTGTTCCTTCATTTAATATTGGCCATTTCAAAATAAAAGTCCGTTAGCCGTAAATACAGTGACCTTTTCAGTTTCTGAACTTTCTTTAGTTTAGCTGGTTTTTATTTTCACCCCTGGAATAAAGCTTTCAGCGACTAAAACTGTAAAAAAGAAACTTCCTCCGTATAAACGTTGACCGCATTTCTGTTTAAATGTTCAGAAAATAAAAACTTTAGTAGTAGTGGAGCAGAGCAGGGATTCTCAACATTGGGGTCGGAACCCCATTGGGGGTCGCGAGACATTGAGAGGGGGTCTCCAGATGCCTTAAAAAAACTAGTAATATTTTTTAATATACACTGTTGCTACTTTACACCAGTTTGTCCAGATTTCAACCTGTTTTCATCACTTTTTACCACCAATTTTGCCAATTAAAACCCATTTTTTGTCAGTTTTAAACCCGTCCCACTTTTTTTCCTGCCATTTCTAAACCAAATCTTGCAACTCTCCACCTATCATTGCCTCTGTTAACCTAATACTGCCACCATCAACCCCTCTTTACCACTTTTTATGCCACATTTCTCAATTTAATATGCACATTTTTGCCAGTTTAACCTACTTCTGCCAATTTCTGCCCTTTTTGGACAGTTTATATCAATTTTTCATCCAATTTCACCAAATTTCAAACTATTTTTGCTACTTTAATGCCATTTGAGCCTTTTTTTTCTCACTTTCATCCATTAAAAACCATTTCTGCTACTTTTAAACTCCAGTTTCACCACCTTTCCCAGCATATTTTGCCATTATTAAACCCATTTTAGCTATTTTTAATGCATTTTAATCCTGTTTAAGAGGGCTACTTACTGCACTAATGAATTAGAGAGGTATTTGTTTCTTTGATTAGAGAGGTTATGGTAAAATACCGCAGCCTAACTAGTGGACCCCCCCCCCAGTGGTCAGCCTGGTCTCCACGTGACTATGCTAGAAGCTTCCTGGCTGTTCAGCCAGCCTCAGGTCCAGCCTCAGGTCCAGCGGGGCTCCCCGGTCTCTGGCACCTTCGTTTTGGGGGTCGCAGACTGAGACCCCCTGGACAGTTTGGAGGAGTGCTGGATGTAAACACCATCACCGATAAAACATAAAACCACGTCAACATAAATGACAGGCTGTACGCCACCTACACCCTCATATTTACCACAACAGTTTCTGATTTTACCTGCAAACATGAATAAACTTGTCGAGCTAGCTCTTCCTCCTTCGAAGCACCCGCCATTTTCCAAACAAACTTTCTTCTTCGGTGGTGTTTATTGTTGGTTGACCGGCCTGTTCAGAGACGCTTCACTGCCACCTTCTGGACATGAATGGAATAGGAGATTTAACAGGAAACGGGACAAAATGTCTTTAAATCAGTAAAAGATTAATTCAAGTAAACATTTCCAAAAATCAGCTAGCCCTACTGATAGCATCTTAATAACTGATCAGCAGTCATATTAACACAGAAAGTCCTGATCAGCCAAATGTGGGCCAGCTGCCACTCAGTGTCAGACTTTCCTCCAATAAAAACAATAAAACTCTGCTCTTAAACTCAAAGCCTGCATCATCATCAGTGTTTTAGGTCTCATGAATTCGACATTTTCTTTAAATTCAGGGCGAGAAACGGAGAAAGACAGAAACCCTAAAAGAGTCCCAAATACACCCGACATTAAAAACATTATTTCCTTTCAAAATACAGAAACTTAAAAAAAATCCAAACACTCTGAAAATTAAGGCAGCCATGTTCAAACTCTGACTGAATTCATCGTTGAAAATTTGATAATCAGCCCTAAAATAACAACTCGACTTTTCATAGTGAGTACATTAAACCACAAAACCCCGGTCATATTCTTTTAATGCTATTTTTATTTTTGAGCTCTGAGAATTATTGCAGTGTCGTTTATGATGATAAAGGTAGTTAAAGAATTTGAGGTTCTTCACCCCCAATATTGAACAATTTAAAGTTTTTAATGATCAGGGATTAATGATAATCTCCTGGCTGTACTGAGACATTGCCAATGTTTTTGTACAATTAAGCAGCAAGTGCATTTCCCTGCATTTGTCTTTAAAGAGGTTTGTTTCTTAGTCATTCCAAAATATTAAAATGAAATCCACTGTTGGTATTTGTAGTTTTATGTGTTTCAAAAAAAAAAGAAAAACAAAACAAAACAAAACAAAAAACAGGTAAACATTACAGAGAATAAAAGAAAAGAGTCTATTAAAAATACACTTTAAAGAGAAGTCATGATGACAGATCAATAAATGAACAAATACAATTACTAGAATAATCAAACTTCACCAATAAAAGGTTATAAAATAATAATACCAATTATAATAATTAATATTAATACTACTACTAATAATAATAATCAATATTAACAAAACTAATAATAATAATGATAAAAATAATACAAAAATTATAATAATACATATTAATTATACTACTACTACTACTACCAATAATAATAATAATAATGATAATAAAAAATAACAAAATATATATAAATATTAATTATACTTTTATTAATATTATTATTATTATTATCATTATTAATAATAATAATAATGACAATAATAATAATTATTATAATAATAATAATTATAATAATAATAATAATAATAATAATAATAATAATTAATAATAATGATAGAATATGCAAGAAAAAATAAAAATGAAGTCTTCCTACAGAGAATAAAATCCCTTACATAAAACCCTTTCTCTGCAGTTTTTAATCCCTCGTTTATAAACAAATGGCGTTTTAAAACCTTTAATCATTTTAATACACTGGCATCTTTGGCATCTTAAAGAACCAGAGTGCTGATCCAGGCAGCAGCATCAGGATTGTTCCACAAAAATGAAATTAAGGAATGTTTACTTTGATTCTAGTGGGCTGACTTCCGGTCCGGTAGGTGGCGGTAATGAGTCTTAACCCGCATTGCAGACTGTAATCAAACCCCACCAAAGAAGGAGAAGGCGCAGAAACACGTCACTTCCGTGATGCCAAACAATCGTTCCGTAGGTATTTGAGTCCCTGAGATCAAACCGGATTTGTCAACAGATTTAGGAGGCTCAGTGAGACCGGGTCCCGGTGTTCCCCTTCATCACAGACCGTTATTTCTCTCCGCCGGTACCGGAGGTCCCCGTTAACGTTAAAATGAAGAAGAGGAGCTCGGAGAAGCAGCGCCATGTGGTGGCCTGGATCAACAAGGCTGAGTGGGACCAGGTCTTAGAGTACCTGTACTCCAAAGAACCGGGTCTACAGAGAAACGCCCTGCACCGGATCTCTGCCTGGAAGGCCCGCTACGTCAACAGCACACCTGTGGCCGTGGACTGTACCGCAGACCTGGTCCGGTGTCAGGTAGGACAGGTGCTCACTGATGATAGAGGTATCTAAAGGACTAGACCATAGACCTGGTCCGGTGTCAGGTAGGACAGGTGCTCACTGATGATAGAGGTATCTAAAGGACTAGACCATAGACCTGGTCCGGTGTCAGGTAGGACAGGTGCTCACTGATGATAGAGGTATCTAACGGACTAGACCATAGACCTGGTCCAGGGTCAGGTAGGACAGGTGCTCACTGATGATAGAGGTATCTAAAGGACTAGACCATAGACCTGGTCCAGGGTCAGGTAGGACAGGTGCTCACTGATGATAGAGGTATCTAAAGGACTAGACCATAGACCTGGTCCAGGGTCAGGTAGGACAGGTGCTCACTGATGATAGAGGTATCTAAAGGACTAGACCATAGACCTGGTCCGGTGTCAGGTAGGACAGGTGCTCACTGATGATAGAGGTATCTAAAGGACTAGACCATAGACCTGGTCCAGGGTCAGGTAGGACAGGTGCTCACTGATGATAGAGGTATCTAAAGGACTAGACCATAGACCTGGTCCAGGGTCAGGTAGGACAGGTGCTCACTGATGATAGAGGTATCTAAAGGACTAGACCATAGACCTGGTCCAGGGTCAGGTAGGACAGGTGCTCACTGATGATAGAGGTATCTAAAGGACTAGACCATAGACCTGGTCCAGGGTCAGGTAGGACAGGTGCTCACTGATGATAGAGGTATCTAAAGGACTAGACCATAGACCTGGTCCAGGGTCAGGTAGGACAGGTGCTCACTGATGATAGAGGTATCTAAAGGACTAGACCATAGACCTGGTCCAGGGTCAGGTAGGACAGGTGCTCACTGATGATAGAGGTATCTAAAGGACTAGACCATAGACCTGGTCCAGGGTCAGGTAGGACAGGTGCTCACTGATGATAGAGGTATCTAAAGGACTAGACCATAGACCTGGTCCGGTGTCAGGTAGGACAGGTGCTCACTGATGATAGAGGTATCTAAAGGACTAGACCATAGACCTGGTCCAGGGTCAGGTAGGACAGGTGCTCACTGATGATAGAGGTATCTAAAGGACTAGACCATAGACCTGGTCCAGGGTCAGGTAGGACAGGTGCTCACTGATGATAGAGGTATCTAAAGGACTAGACCATAGACCTGGTCCAGGGTCAGGTAGGACAGGTGCTCACTGATGATAGAGGTATCTAACGGACTAGACCATAGACCTGGTCCAGGGTCAGGTAGGACAGGTGCTCACTGATGATAGAGGTATCTAAAGGACTAGACCATAGACCTGGTCCAGGGTCAGGTAGGACAGGTGCTCACTGATGATAGAGGTATCTAACGGACTAGACCATAGACCTGGTCCAGGGTCAGGTAGGACAGGTGCTCACTGATGATAGAGGTATCTAAAGGACTAGACCATAGACCTGGTCCTGGTACTGATAGAGGTGCCCAGGCTAACTGTTGAAACAGGGCTAAAGGACTAGACCATAGACCTGGTCCTGGTACTGATAGAGGTACCCAGGCTAACTGTTGAAACAGGGCTAAAGGACTAGACCATAGACCTGGTCCTGGTACTGATAGAGGTACCCAGGCTAACTGTTGAAACAGGGCTAAAGGACTAGACCATAGACCTGGTCCTGGTACTGATAGAGGTACCCAGGCTAACTGTTGAAACAGGGCTAAAGGACTAGACCATAGACCTGGTCCAGGGTCAGGTAGGACAGGTGCTCACTGATGATAGAGGTATCTAAAGGACTAGACCATAGACCTGGTCCTGGTACTGATAGAGGTGCCCAGGCTAACTGTTGAAACAGGGCTAAAGGACTAGACCATAGACCTGGTCCTGGTACTGATAGAGGTACCCAGGCTAACTGTTGAAACAGGGCTAAAGGACTAGACCATAGACCTGGTCCTGGTACTGATAGAGGTACCCAGGCTAACTGTTGAAACAGGGCTAAAGGACTAGACCATAGACCTGGTCCTGGTACTGATAGAGGTACCCAGGCTAAGTGTTAAAACAGGGCTAAAGGACTAGACCATAGACCTGGTCCTGGTACTGATAGAGGTACCCAGGCTAACTGTTGAAACAGGGCTAAAGGACTAGACCATAGACCTGGTCCAGGGTCAGGTAGGACAGGTGCTCACTGATGATAGAGGTATCTAAAGGACTAGACCATAGACCTGGTCCTGGTACTGATAGAGGTGCCCAGGCTAACTGTTGAAACAGGGCTAAAGGACTAGACCATAGACCTGGTCCTGGTACTGATAGAGGTACCCAGGCTAACTGTTGAAACAGGGCTAAAGGACTAGACCATAGACCTGGTCCTGGTACTGATAGAGGTACCCAGGCTAACTGTTGAAACAGGGCTAAAGGACTAGACCATAGACCTGGTCCTGGTACTGATAGAGGTGCCCAGGCTAACTGTTGAAACAGGGCTAAAGGACTAGACCATAGACCTGGTCCTGGTACTGATAGAGGTGCCCAGGCTAACTGTTGAAACAGGGCTAAAGGACTAGACCATAGACCTGGTCCTGGTACTGATAGAGGTGCCCAGGCTAACTGTTGAAACAGGGCTAAAGGACTAGACCATAGACCTGGTCCTGGTACTGATAGAGGTACCCAGGCTAACTGTTGAAACAGGGCTAAAGGACTAGACCATAGACCTGGTCCTGGTACTGATAGAGGTACCCAGGCTAACTGTTGAAACAGGGCTAAAGGACTAGACCATAGACCTGGTCCTGGTACTGATAGAGGTACCCAGGCTAAGTGTTAAAACAGGGCTAAAGGACTAGACCATAGACCTGGTCCTGGTACTGATAGAGGTGCCCAGGCTAACTGTTGAAACAGGGCTAAAGGACTAGACCATAGACCTGGTCCTGGTACTGATAGAGGTACCCAGGCTAACTGTTGAAACAGGGCTAAAGGACTAGACCATAGACCTGGTCCTGGTACTGATAGAGGTACCCAGGCTAACTGTTGAAACAGGGCTAAAGGACTAGACCATAGACCTGGTCCTGGTACTGATAGAGGTACCCAGGCTAACTGTTGAAACAGGGCTAAAGGACTAGACCATAGACCTGGTCCTGGGTCAGGTAGGTCAGGTGCTCAATGATGATAGAGGTATCTAAAGGACTAGACCATAGACCTGGTCCTGGTACTGATAGAGGTGCCCAGGCTAACTGTTGAAACAGGGCTAAAGGACTAGACCATAGACCTGGTCCTGGTACTGATAGAGGTACCCAGGCTAACTGTTGAAACAGGGCTAAAGGACTAGACCATAGACCTGGTCCTGGTACTGATAGAGGTACCCAGGCTAACTGTTGAAACAGGGCTAAAGGACTAGACCATAGACCTGGTCCTGGTACTGATAGAGGTACCCAGGCTAACTGTTGAAACAGGGCTAAAGGACTAGACCATAGACCTGGTCCTGGTACTGATAGAGGTACCCAGGCTAACTGTTGAAACAGGGCTAAAGGACTAGACCATAGACCTGGTCCTGGTACTGATAGAGGTACCCAGGCTAACTGTTGAAACAGGGCTAAAGGACTAGACCATAGACCTGGTCCTGGTACTGATAGAGGTACCCAGGCTAACTGTTGAAACAGGGCTAAAGGACTAGACCATAGACCTGGTCCTGGTACTGATAGAGGTACCCAGGCTAACTGTTGAAACAGGGCTAAAGGACTAGACCATAGACCTGGTCCTGGTACTGATAGAGGTACCCAGGCTAACTGTTGAAACAGGGCTAAAGGACTAGACCATAGACCTGGTCCTGGTACTGATAGAGGTACCCAGGCTAACTGTTGAAACAGGGCTAAAGGACTAGACCATAGACCTGGTCCTGGTACTGATAGAGGTGCCCAGGCTAACTGTTGAAACAGGGCTAAAGGACTAGACCATAGACCTGGTCCTGGTACTGATAGAGGTACCCAGGCTAACTGTTGAAACAGGGCTAAAGGACTAGACCATAGACCTGGTCCTGGTACTGATAGAGGTACCCAGGCTAACTGTTGAAACAGGGCTAAAGGACTAGACCATAGACCTGGTCCTGGTACTGATAGAGGTACCCAGGCTAACTGTTGAAACAGGGCTAAAGGACTAGACCATAGACCTGGTCCTGGTACTGATAGAGGTACCCAGGCTAACTGTTGAAACAGGGCTAAAGGACTAGACCATAGACCTGGTCCTGGTACTGATAGAGGTACCCAGGCTAACTGTTGAAACAGGGCTAAAGGACTAGACCATAGACCTGGTCCTGGTACTGATAGAGGTACCCAGGCTAACTGTTGAAACAGGGCTAAAGGACTAGACCATAGACCTGGTCCTGGTACTGATAGAGGTACCCAGGCTAACTGTTGAAACAGGGCTAAAGGACTAGACCATAGACCTGGTCCTGGTACTGATAGAGGTACCCAGGCTAACTGTTGAAACAGGGCTAAAGGACTAGACCATAGACCTGGTCCAGGGTCAGGTAGGACAGGTGCTCACTGATGATAGAGGTATCTAAAGGACTAGACCATAGACCTGGTCCTGGTACTGATAGAGGTGCCCAGGCTAACTGTTGAAACAGGGCTAAAGGACTAGACCATAGACCTGGTCCTGGTACTGATAGAGGTACCCAGGCTAACTGTTGAAACAGGGCTAAAGGACTAGACCATAGACCTGGTCCTGGTACTGATAGAGGTACCCAGGCTAACTGTTGAAACAGGGCTACTGGTTTCCAGGATTCCAGCTCCATTGGTCAGAAACAGAGGCTGGGGCTGCTGGTGTCGGTCCATCTCCCCGTCGTCGTGACGCTGATGTCTGTGAACAGACGCCATGGCTGAACTGATGCATCTGCTAACGTCTGCTATCTAGAGCAGTGTTACTCAACCCTGTTCTACCAAAGAAACAAATGATTGAAAATACCTCTGCAAGAGCCACAGTCTAAGAGGTGAAGCAAATACAGCTTGAAATAGCAATAATAAGAAGTTAAAGATGGCAAAATGGTCAAAATGCAACAAAAATTAATAAAAAGGAGTGAAAATGGGGAGGAAAAGGGGTCAAAAAGTAGCAAAAATGGGTGAGAAGTGACAAAAAATGAGTTAAAGGTGACATTAAATGGTCCAAATGTGGCAAAAAAATGAGTGAAAAATGACTAAAATGGGCAAAAAGCAGTCAAGGGTGGCAAAAATGGCAAAAAAATAAGAAACAAGTGGCATTTAGGGGCAACAGATAGGTTAAATGGGTGAAAAGTGGCAAAAAATTGTGAAAGGGGGAAAAATGGGATAAAGTGGTTAAAAGAAGTGGCTTAAATGGGCAAAAAGTTGGAATAACTGGTTTTTAATGGTGAAAGGTAGCTTAAATGGGTGAAAATTCAGACAAAAGAATGTGAAAGGGGTCAAAAACTGGTAAGAAGTTGCAAAAAAGTGTCAAAATAGGGACGAAAAAAGTCGGAAAAAAGTGGTACAGCAAAAAGTGGCTTAAATGGGTGAAAAGTGGAAGAAAAAATGGTGAAAAATAAAGTTTCAGTTTTTAAGGTTTTCTGTGGGAGTGATATTTAAAATTAAGACATAAAAGAGCCACACGTTGAGTATCACTGATTTAGAGCTTCAAAAACCAGAAGAAGGATGTAAAATCTCCTCTTTGGCCCTGAGGAGGCCGGTGTAGAGACCTGATGTTCTGGATGAGCTGCAGCTTTCCTGTGTTGTTTTTACTGAATTATTTTAATTCTGATGAATAATGTTAGAATAATCCAGCCGTCTCCCTGCCTTCTTACACAGAAACCTGTCGATTCTTGTCGTGTTTTTAAGATGTGGATTGGTTGATTTTGTTTCAGGTGTTGGACCGGTCCGGACAGGTGAGCGGGGACGACCTGGTGCTGCTGTACGGAGCGGCTCTGGTCCGGTTTGTGAACCAGATCACAGAGAGGCAGCAGGGGCGGAGCGCCCGGCCCCTGAGACGGCTGGCCGGGAACCTGAACATCCCCGGGTGGGTGGTCGACCTTCGTCACGACGTCACTCACAGGAAGCTGCCGTCTCTGAAGTGGTGCCGGAAGGGCTGTAAGGTGGTCCTGGACTGGCTCCAACAGGAGTACTGGTCCAGGCAGCTGGGGGGCGGGGCTAACGAGGGCTGGGACTGTCAGTCAGACGGGGAGGATGAAGAGATGGACCTAAAGCGACAGGAGGACGAGCTGCTGGCCAAGCAGAAGGAGATGGAGGCGTACAAGGCGGCGCGGGAGCTCCTGATCTCCTTTGAGCGGGAACAGTTTGAGGCCTGTGGCGGTCTGCAGGAGGAGCAGAGGGGGACCGCGTGGCCCGCGCCTCTGGCTGACATGAGCTGGATCCTGGGTGAGATCAAACAGTTTGCTCTGGAGTCCAGCGAGCTGCTGGTGGACGTGCTGTTGGAGGACGGGTTCATGGTTCCTACGGTGGAGCAGCTGCAGACGTTAGGCTGTGAGTCTGCTGACGATGACGGCCTCTCTGAACCCAGACTCCCTCTGGCCTTCCTGCGCTTCTGGCTGCCCCTCCTGAAGATGCTGAACTCCCCGTCGTTCATCCACCTGCTGCTGGAGAAGCTGTTTGTGGAGCTGAAGCTGCTGAGCGCCGAGCGGAACAATCACCGAGCGTTCTACATCTCAGCATGGATCTCCGAAGTCTTCGTCTGCAACACCAACAAGTTCGAGTTCCACTTTGAGACGAA
Source organism: Cheilinus undulatus (assembly GCF_018320785.1). Lineage (NCBI taxonomy): Eukaryota > Metazoa > Chordata > Actinopteri > Labriformes > Labridae > Cheilinus > Cheilinus undulatus. The sequence continues at coordinate 1,162,687 of NC_054875.1, forward strand.
AACGCAGAAGAAGAACCGGATGAAGGACAGGATCTTTGTGAACCGCATCCAGCTGAGGTGGCAGCAGCTGCTCTCCGCCTGCCTGGAGGCTCCCTGCAGCAGCACGCCTCACCTGCTGCAGCTGATCCTGGACGACATGGAGCACCCCCTCCCCCTGGAGACCCGGCAGAGGCTGCTGCAGCTCTGCTCCATCTACACCCAGTCTGCTCCCCCCGACTCTACCCGTCCTCCGCAGCAGAAACAGCCCATCTACACTCTGGAGAGTCTGCACGAGAAGCTCTCGCGGCGTCACGGTCACGCCCGGCGCTCCAGGGCAGACTCCGAGTCCTCCCAGGATCTCCGGTCTTCAGACGCTCAGGCTGAAAAGGCAGAGCTGCTGCGAGGCTCCCCCTGGCAGGTGTGTTCTGATAAGGTTCTGTGGAAGAACTTTCCTCTGGGGAAAGTCCCGGGACAGTCAGATGACCCCTCCTGTCTGATGGTGGAGAACTACTCCACTATGACTGTGTTTGACCAGCCGGTGGAGCTAGAGAGCAGCACGGCACACGGCGTGGCGGGGGCGTCTGCTCCGGTGAGGATGTCTGAGGGTCTTCTGTGGAGCCACAGCGACGTGAACAAGCTGAAGTCTGGACTCAAACTGTTCTGAGTCGAGTCGTAAGACTGTGAAATAAAAACATTTATCTGCCGGGAAGCTGAACCGGTTTGTCTTTATGACGTTACTCTCTGATCTGATTGACTGAGACACAGCAGCAACCTGATTGGGATGTCCAAGTCTGAGACTTCACTGTGCCAAGTTTTTTAGACACACATGGTTGTGGTTATAATTAGTGGTTTCAAAAGTACCAAACTAAAAGCCTCCACTTCATAAGGCGAGTCATAGGAGAAGAACAGGTCCATGAAGAAAGGCCGTCCTGTGATGAAGGTCAAACAACCCGGTGGTCTAGCTATCACCAAAATCTCCTGAACACCGTTCAACATTGAGCAGAAACATCTCCAACGTATTTGTGCAGTTCAGCTGACCTGCAGAAGTTCTTTCCTCTCCTTGGTGCCGGCCTTGTGGAAAAAAAACATCAGATTGTTTCAAACTGATCATAAAGGATGAAGAAGCATCAGAGATTCTGATGACCTTCACTGAATTTTGGTCTCATCCTCGTTTCATGGTCACTGTTTTTGGATTCAGATGTTAGAAAGGTCATGAACGTTACTCACAGGTCCAGAGTTCAGCTTCAATGTTCTTTTAAGGCTGGGCGCTAAAACATTCATACTGTATCGCAGTTTATCTAGAAATAGCTGTGGTGTTCCTCTCATTCCAGTCATGTTAACATCTGCTGTGTTTGTATTAAATGCCTTTAATTCTACAACAGTCCAAACACTTAAAGATCTTTATTTAACTTTTAAATTTAAGGAAGAAAAGCAAAGATTTCCACATTTAAAAAGCTTAAATGAAAAGACAATGAAGCTCCATAATCTCAGCTGTTTCCTGTAGGAATGTAGACCTCCAGAAAACCAATGATTTAACACCTGAATGATAGAATTCTTTAGTTAAATTAAAACTCACCCTTTTTAATGAATTTGACGTTTTTTTTCTCCTAAAAATCCTAACAGGAAAAAGTTCTACAGTACAGTAAAGAAGTTTACTATGTGTGTCTAGAATATTTGGCTCAGAGTGGAAATAATACAGAGTTGGGCAAAGATTATAATCTGCAATAGTTTCGATGCTGTACTTCTGTCCAATCAACCTCTTTTTCTCTATGATAGGAGAATGATGGTGGAGTAAAGGAACAGCATGAAGAGGAGCCGTTTAAATAAAACCCTTAAAGAGAAGTTCTAAAACATCTGAACAGGACTGTGATATCACACATCAGACTAAAGGTTGTTAATCTTTTAGCAGTGTTCATTTAAAATAACGATCTGTTTTCATGAGATTATTGAAAAGAAGAATAGAGTCCTGACCGTAAAATTAAGACTTTCATCCCAGAATTGTAATAATTTGAATCTTTTTTTCCAGTGGTCTGAACATTCTTGTAAATTCACTGAATAACTGAAAGACATCTTACTGTGTCTGTTATTTACATTTGGGAAACAAAATGTAATTTAATGTCGGCCCCTTCAGTGTGACCCACAGGTCAAAAATATCAATAATTTGTAAATATGGGGGAAGAAGGGACAAAATATACCATCAACACTAAAATTTTAAATATTACCATCATAATATTTGTGTTTTGTGAAATATATTTGTGTTTTGTGAATTTTACTTTGCACTTTTGAAATAATTGTTTTGGCCTTCAGGGCCACCGTATTGGTCAACTCTTTACAAGAAATGAGAAATAAAGCAGGCTGTTTATTTCTCCACAATACATTTATATCCATTAATAAATGCGGTTAAAAATGACAGAATATTAACTTAAAGAACCAGCTATGTTCATGGCCTTAAAGAAGCTTAAATTGCCTTGAGTTCTGTGTTTAACTGTTTATTATGCTGTTCTGTGTTAGAGTTTAAAAACTGGTCCAATGATTTCAGATCTAAGTTGTATATTTTTACCTTTTGTTCAGTCCTGAGGAATTTTAACTGTTAAACTGAGAGAATCCAACAGTTAATTCAGGACTAAATGAATGTGGCCCCCTGTCCCTGATGTGACCAGTAGTGGGCGGTATCGGGACTCTTCCGGATGCTAACCACCTGTAAAATCACACGAAGAAGAAGTTCCGGTCCTTCCAGATCGTCGCGCCATCGTCGTCCTTTGTGTCCAACCTCTGAGCGGTCCAGAAATCTCTATAACCATCTGAAGGATCATCGAAGACCTCCGTACAGATTCCTGACCACATTTTCAGCATTAGTTGTCTTATTTTAAACCAGAACGGTAAGTTTATCAGCGGTAGAAAAGGCGGTAAAAGTTGCTGCGTCATCCCCGTTAGCTAGCTGTTACCTTCCGCTAAACCTATTAGCGGCTGTAGACAGGAATAGTGACTATAAAATACAGTAAAACTGGAGTTAATTTATTTAAATTAAACTCTCAGGATCAGTGAGAGGGAGGTTAGTTAGCAATCAGGATGCTGAGACTGTAGAAACGTTCCTAGGCCTTGTTAGCAGATTTAAGCCAGGACCGTGAGAGTGAAAACTTCCTCCACTAAATACGAAAAACCACCAAAAAATACTAAAAACCACCAGAAAATACTAAAAACCACCAAAAAATACGAAAAACCACCAAAAAATACCAAAAACCACCAAAAAATACCAAAAACCACCAAAAAATATGAAAAACCACCGAAAACACCCAGAAACACCAACCACAGAGCTAATGCTGTTAGCATGGAGGAGGGTAGACAGAGCTAATGCTGTTAGCATGGAGGAGGGTAGACAGTGCTAATGCTGTTAGCATGGAGGAGGGTAGACAGAGCTAATGCTATTAGCATGGAGGAGGGTAGACAGAGCTAATGCTGTTAGCATAGAGGAGGGTAGACAGTGCTAATGCTGTTAGCATGGAGGAGGGTAGACAGAGCTAATGCTGTTAGCATGGAGGAGGGTAGACAGTGCTAGTGCTGTTAGCATGGAGGAGGGTAGACAGAGCTAATGCTGTTAGCATGGAGGAGGGTAGACAGAGCTAATGCTGTTAGCATGGAGGAGGGTAGACAGAGCTAATGCTGTTAGCATGGAGGAGGGTAGACAGAGCTAATGCTGTTAGCATAGAGGAGGGTAGACAGAGCTAATGCTGTTAGCATGGAGGAGGGTAGACAGAGCTAATGCTGTTAGCATGGAGGAGGGTAGACAGAGCTAATGCTGTTAGCATGGAGGAGGGTAGACAGGGCTAATGCTGTTAGCATGGAGGAGGGTAGACAGAGCTAATGCTGTTAGCATGGAGGAGGGTAGACAGAGCTAATGCTGTTAGCATGGAGGAGGGTAGACAGTGCTAATGCTGTTAGCATGGAGGAGGGTAGACAGAGCTAATGCTGTTAGCATGGAGGAGGGTAGACAGTGCTAATGCTGTTAGCATGGAGGAGGGTAGACAGAGCTAATGCTGTTAGCATGGAGGAGGGTAGACAGTGCTAATGCTGTTAGCATGGAGGAGGGTAGACAGTGCTAATGCTGTTAGCATGGAGGAGGGTAGACAGAGATAATGCTGTTAGCATGGAGGAGGGTAGACAGTGCTAATGCTGTTAGCATGGAGGAGGGTAGACAGAGCTAATGCTGTTAGCATGGAGGAGGGTAGACAGAGCTAATGCTGTTAGCATGGAGGAGGGTAGACAGTGCTAATGCTGTTAGCATGGAGGAGGGTAGACAGTGCTAATGCTGTTAGCATGGAGGAGGGTAGACAGTGCTAATGCTGTTAGCATGGAGGAGGGTAGACAGAGCTAATGCTGTTAGCATGGAGGAGGGTAGACAGTGCTAATGCTGTTAGCATGGAGGAGGGTAGACAGAGCTAATGCTGTTAGCATGGAGGAGGGTAGACAGTGCTAATGCTGTTAGCATGGAGGAGGGTAGACAGAGCTAATGCTGTTAGCATGGAGGAGGGTAGACAGTGCTAATGCTGTTAGCATGGAGGAGGGTAGACAGTGCTAATGCTGTTAGCATGGAGGAGGGTAGACAGAGCTAATGCTGTTAGCATGGAGGAGGGTAGACAGAGCTAATGCTGTTAGCATGGAGGAGGGTAGACAGTGCTAATGCTGTTAGCATGGAGGAGGGTAGACAGAGCTAATGCTGTTAGCATGGAGGAGGGTAGACAGAGCTAATGCTGTTAGCATGGAGGAGGGTAGACAGAGCTAATGCTGTTAGCATGGAGGAGGGTAGACAGAGCTAATGCTGTTAGCATGGAGGAGGGTAGACAGTGCTAATGCTGTTAGCATGGAGGAGGGTAGACAGAGCTAATGCTGTTAGCATGGAGGAGGGTAGACAGTGCTAATGCTGTTAGCATGGAGGAGGGTAGACAGTGCTAATGCTGTTAGCATGGAGGAGGGTAGACAGAGCTAATGCTGTTAGCATGGAGGAGGGTAGACAGAGCTAATGCTGTTAGCATGGAGGAGGGTAGACAGTGCTAATGCTGTTAGCATGGAGGAGGGTAGACAGAGCTAATGCTGTTAGCATGGAGGAGGGTAGACAGTGCTAATGCTGTTAGCATGGAGGAGGGTAGACAGAGCTAATGCTGTTAGCATGGAGGAGGGTAGACAGAGCTAATGCTGTTAGCATGGAGGAGGGTAGACAGTGACATTGGTCCAATGTTGAGCTCAGACTGAGATCAAATGGAGGAGATTAACTCTGAAGCGGGGTTACTGATGGTGCTGTTTTGTAGGTCTGCATTAAATCTGATTAAAACTGTATTTCAGGCTGCAGCTGAGTTAGTTTGGCCTTCAGGACATAAATGATCAAGTTAGTGGTAAAAAACTGCCAAAGAGGGTTAAAGTTTTCAACACATCATGTTTAAAACCATAAAATTCTCCATGACTACATCAGTGATTGATAGTATTTATGTGCCGATGCTTTTAAAACCTCTTATGTAATGTTCCCAAAGCTGCCTCAAACTAAAATGGAACGACCATAGCTGTTACATCCCTGTATTTTCGAACTACACCTATTTTTGTCAATACCACGCGATACCTCAGCCTGTATCAGTACCACAATGACAAAAACCAGGTCTCCGGTCAGTTTTGGGTGATCTCTTGTTTTTAATTGCCAGAATTACAGGCACACGTGTTTGTGCAGTCTAGATGGTGTTCTTTCTTTCTGCTGAGGCAGCTTGGGGTCAGGATTAGGATGTGTAAAATTGGATTCATACAGGTATGTGATATTCCAATATTTACAAATTAATTTCAGCCCTTAAAACACAATTGTAGGTTGGAATGATAAAGAGAGGATTAAGCTGACTATGCATGAAGCTGTAACGTATTTTGGTGCATTCTGAGCAGTGAGACTGAAGTGACCTCTAGAAATATAGCAATCTATTGTGTTAAGTCTTGTAGCGTGACAGTGGCAGCTACACACATGTTTGGTAATGATGTTGAGTGTCTCAGCACTCCATACGGGTAAATTAGCCACAGCCAACGTTTAGCTGGCTAGTTCAGTCCTAGACGTTTGATCCCTTTGGTCTAAGCTGCAGATTTAAAGCTTCTTGTTTTGTCTGTTTTATGTAATAGACAGAAGTTGCTAGTTTTTATGTTAGTCTGTTCTTCATCTTATTAAACAGTTAATTTCCACAACAGTTACCGTGATAGATAATCAATCCACTGTGGCAGGATAACACACTAACAGTGTATTTTTGTCTCCACAGAGTTAAGAACATTAGGTATCTTGTGGACGGCGCCCCTGCAGGCCCACAGTCCCCACAATGATCACCAGAAGAAGAGGCCGTTCTGTGAACACCACAGAGGTGCAGTCTCTGGAGGTTGAAGTGGTCAACGCTGTGGAAACTGATGAAGATCTCTTCAGTCCGACCGAGGGTTTCCTGGCTGGCGACATCGACACCGCTGGAATAGAGCTGGATGATCTGCTTGGAATTGAAGACTTGAAATGGACTCTTGAAAAAGACGCTGCGTCTCCACTCTTCGATATTGAATTGGCTGATTTTGGTCTGTGCGATGTCAAGGATGAAGACTCCCAGATTGGAGCGTCACCGGGCTCCTCTCCTGACAGAATTCCAGCTGAGAAGAAGATGAAGAACCGGCAGAACCAGTCGAGGAATGTGATCAACAAAAACGCCATAGCTGCCAGGTTGAATCGTCTCAAGAAGAAAGAATACGTCAACAGCTTGGAGAAGAAAGTCGGGATCCTGTCGACAGAAAACAACGGGCTCAAACAGGAAAACAGCCAGCTGACCAAGAGGGTCGAGGAGCTGGAGGATGAGACCAGGTACCTGAGGGCTGTGCTGGCCAATGAGAGCATGTTAGCCCAGCTCTTGTCCAGGCTGAGCGGTGTGAATGGGATGAAATTATCTTCCTCGCTTTTCCAGGGGCGGGATTCAAACGACCATGACTACGCGTTACCCAGGAAGCGTGTGAAAGTGGAGGAGAAAGAGACATCTGGTGGCGTTTGTCTGCATGTGGACAAGAACCACGTGTCGGTGGAGTTCTGCACCAAGTGTGCAGAGAGTGCAAGCACGTCGATCAAAATGTAGGGTCAAGTACTTCTCTCTGTTTTCAGATATTCAGACTGAACTGGATGAACACTTAGTTAATTTACTTCAGAAGTGTTGAATGTTTATGTTTGATCATGTTTGAGTACACGTTACTGCTAAACCTTGTTGACAGTTTCTTCTAGGTAATGGTTGATCCACCATGCGGGCTGAGCTGCTCTCTGAACACCTTTACCTGCTTGACTCCATGGTAAGGATCAAGAAAAGACGTGTTGTTGTTTCTCACAGGATGGTGGCGCTCAGCAGCCACCTCAGTTAATGTCTGTAAACTTCCTGCTCCAACTAAGTGGACTCTAAGTTCTTAAACGTGTTTTTGAATTAATTGGATCTTTGTAAACATGTAACTAATAATTGAATCTAATGGTGCATTTCCACCAAGCAGTCCAGTTTGGTTCAGTACAGGCCTGATCCTGCTTGTTCTTCCACTCCTGAGAACTGTTCAGTCTTACGTGCAGTGATGGGAGTTCCAGCTCTTAGAGATCCAAAGATTTGGCTCAGTTTAATAGTAAGAGCCAGTTTGGGCTCCAAACGGCTCTTCATAAGGCACCGTTTTGACTTTAATGTCTATTGGAGAACAAAACTGGAAAAAAGGGGAAATCGTCTTTTAACTGAGAGCCTCTCCTGTCATTCATAAAAGAGCTGGCTCTTAGAGCCGCCTGGTTTGCAAACAGCACATCACTACTCAAATCACCTTTTCAATCCAACCAGCAATTCAAAAGCCATAATTGAAAAATCTTATGTTCCCATTTTTATTTTGAAATGTTTATGCCAAAATTAGGGAGTGAAACTGAAGCCTGTGGCATGTTTTCTGTTTGTCCTTTATTATGGCTGTCACACAGGATTTAAAGGTCCTGTTGACCAACTAGTGGACTGTAGTGAGTCTAGTTTCACTCTGGGAGGTCAGATAGAAACTCTTAGTACCCCAACAGAAGAGTGCTAAAAGCACTGGACTCAATCAGTTATTTCCCCGCTTTGACAGCGGAATCACAAATTATTACTGAACTGGACTGCTTGGTGGAAACCCAGCTGAAACATCTTGAACGTTAAAATGTTATAATGAAGGTGAAGGTCCACAAAGAGAGCCTTAATAAGCTGCATAATTGGGTAAAAAAGAAAAAAAAAAATCTCTGTATATAATCTGCTTTGGTTAGACTAAATCTCTTTGTGAACCGGCACCATTGTACAAGAGAACACTGATATTTAGCGCCACCTATTTTTCTTTATGCTAAAGTGGATTCTGCTGGTGAAGGGGAGGAGGCTGGACAAGCAGCTGCCACACGGCCTGGTATTTTTTTAAAGGTAGTATCGGTAACGAATGGTATCCATTAATTTTATTTCATCAATACTCCACAACACGTAGCTGTACATCTACAGCTGCTCCACTCAGAGCAACGCTAACAGGACTCATACTCATGATTATGAACTGTGCTTCTATTCAGACTGGCATGTATTTACCAGCAAATACTTTAAAATCAGCTTTAAATGGTGAGAGTGCCAGTTTTGACCTGTAAGAACTTGTAAATAATTTTGATTTCTTTTTGGGAGAGTAATGGCCTTTGAGAAATGTTGAAGAAATAAATCCTATTTTCATTATTAATGACTTATAAATATCTGTTTTCTGTGTTGTTTTGTACTTTTGATATTAATGCTTCTCTTTTTCTCTCTCTAAACAGCAAGCTCTCTGCCGATAAACGTCTAACTTTTCCTCAACTTTTGGGTCAAGTCTGGTAAAGGTTATCAAAAACAAAAGACAGGAGGTCAAAAGCACAGCATTAGGAGGTTTATAGCCCTACCAAGGGTTTAGCCCATTTACTTCAAGTTAAACAGCCTCATATAACAGTCAGGCATACATCACAATCTCTCTTAACGTCAGTTTAGTTCATGTACAGAGTTATGAGTTAGCAGTGGTTTTAGCAGTGCAACGACGAGCCTTGGTACCATTTCCTCCAGATACCTGCAGAAGAGTGGAACTGATGGACTTAAGCTGCCTTTAAATGTGTACAGGCAGAGTCCATGTTAATGCTTTCCTATCAGGGTATTTATTAAATCATGAGAATGTCAGAATTTTTCTGAAAGCTACATTTGGGTTGTGATGTACTTGAAGTTTTAGGAATTGTAGAGCCCTCACATAGGACATAAGGGAACTCTAGCAAGTCTTACTTTACCCCCCAGAATGACACATTCTCAGTCTGCAGCGACCCACTCCTCGAACACGCTGGAGCAAACTGCTCCATCTGTAGTCGGCCTGTAGTTCCACTGAACACACTCTGTGAAAGCATCTGGGAAACTTTAGATACAACAGAACATACAGACTCCTGATGGTTATTCATCCCTAAATCAATATCACACCTCCTCCTGTGGGACAAACTACAGGTTAGAGTCACTGAGATGCTACGGCACCATTGATGACAAAATGTTTGACATAGAAAACCACGGACTTTCACTTGAACCCACACATCCTTTGTAGAAAAACACCTTCTAACTCTATAATGTACTCAACCATGGTAGAGGCATCACTGGATGACAGATGACAAATCAGTTTAAGAGTTGTCCAAACTCCTGATATTCCTGGGATTTTGAGTCTCCAGCTAGTCAGACCTCTGCTCTAGAAACGGCTCCAGTCAGGAGCCAGGATAATGGCACACACTGCTGGTCAGAGGAAACTGTGCAGGCGGAGTATGTGGAATTTAAGGGTTAGACAGTCACCTTCAGTTTCTCATGGCTAGGCCCCAAAAGTCAAAAATGTTGCTGTCAAATAACAGCATTCTGTCATTTTAACAGTAAAGCGGTTACTTCTATCAGTTCAGAGCGGGTACACCTTAGTCTCACAGGTGACTGCTTTCATATTGGTTACCAGTTAAATATACAGGTCTTTATTTAGAGAATTATCACCCTGACACATCCATCTCATCCAGACTAAACTAGACAGTGAAAAAACTTGTAGCTAAAATAGTTTAATCAGGCTAAAACAGAAGGTGAGATCTTTTCTCTTCAGTGTATGTAGTAAGAAAGTCCACATTAAAGGGTTAATAGCTTTTGTCGTGCTGATTGTCAGATAATGTTCAGGCCGGATCAGACCACACGAGTTTAGCCAGATGTTTACCACCCAGCCCTAAAAGGCAGACCACAGTCTCAAACAACAGTGATCAGCCACAATCCAGCAAGACTGGTGTGTCAGACTCAGGTTTTAGTTTGACCCCTTATGACATCAGCAATGTCCGTCGTGTGCTGACCAATAGGAGAGCACACACACTAAGGGATCTGTTTACATACAGCAAAGTTAGCATGCATAGCTGTGTTTAGCTAAGCTAACTGATGGGTTTCTCTGCACCAGTGACTGAAGGGTGCCAGATTTTCTGATGTGCACCAGAACACTCCAAGTCACATGCACCGCACGTACATGTATAGGTAGAGCGTGGTCAACATCAGAGTTGAGTCATTCTGCCTGTTAATGCTGTCCGTAAGCTGCCAGTAAAGCATGATAACACCAGTACTGCACAAGTTTGATGAGAGCAAAATAAAAACACAATCACAGGAAATGGATTATACCAAAGAAGTGCTTGAGAAAAACTGATGCACTCGGGTACCTCTGTAAATCTGGGACTTAGTGCAGCGCTGCCATGAATGACCAGCTGGAATGAAAACAGAATTTTGATTTGGGGGGAAAGATGACTGAAAATTTTAGCTCGAAATGAACAAGTAAAACCAGATATTTACTGTTGGTTTCATATTCCAGGAAGCTTAATATAAGATAAAATAACCTACATGTTGACGACTATTTAGAGCCGTCCACCTAAACGTGTCATTTGAAGCTTTTAGCCTCTAGAACTCAAACTGTGGTTTCCACATGAGTGGCTCCAGGTCTATTAAAGGATAACCAGCATCATCTACAGGACTGCTGTTAGAGAGTCATTGATGCTTCACCCCTGACAACTGAGCTCAGAGTTTTAAATAAAAAGGCTGATATCTTGGTCTACTGTCTGTGCATCGCATGAGTCAGTCTGTTGGCCAAGACAGGAAGATCTTTGTGTAGTCTGACAGCATCATCACAAAGACCACATTAATCATGTGATCTGATCCGGTCTTCAAATTTAGCTCCAGCACTGAGGAGCTGAATATTTACTACACATTCTACCACAGCATTAGAGTTAAGAATCCCAGCATTAGTTCAGTTGTAAAGACATGATTGTGGTTTTAACATCCCTCTCCTTTAACTGCATTAAAACCAGCCTTCTTCATTAGAATGATGAATCCTCCATGTGAGGCGGTCTGTGATGAGGAGTTTCACTTGAAGTAAATGGGAAAGTGCTCTGATCCATTAGGCTTTCTTTAAGGATAATAATGTTACAGCAAGAATATTATAACTGATAGAGAACTTCATGAAACCTAGATTACAAAGGCAGCCAAGTTAAAGGGGCAGGTAGATGACTCAAGAGCACAGCATTGATTTTAAAATGACAAATGTAATCACAGTTCTGACAGAGTCGAGGTTTGAGGTGTCCATTAGGAAACAGGTACATTTTATGAAGAGTTTTCAGTTTTCTTAAGGTTTAAAATAGCACTAATTCACAGTTTGAGACACAATCAGACATAATACCTTAAAAACGGACATTAAAATGTTTAAAACCCTCACTGATTAAACAAAGACATGATTGGAGTTAAAGTAGCAGTCCTGCACAGTAAGACCGGCTCGTTCAAACAAGATTCAAATCAGCTCCTGTTTCATCTTTGTTCTACAAACATCTACAACATGTCTGCATTTAGAGAACATTTTACAAAAGATGGGTGTGCAATGCATGCTGGGAGGTGATTGCAGATGGTTGCATTGTTCTTCCTCTAAAGCAGGGGTGTCAAACTCAACCACAGCAGGGGCCGAAATCTGAATTCAAGTCTTGCCTGAGGGCCTAACAGGGTCAACATTAAACCATTCACTGTCAACCTTACTTTCACAGGTAATACATTTAAGGGAAAGAAAAACTGATGATAGATGATTTTAAAATGACAATTTAAAAAAAAAGGCAAAATATTAGTTAAAAAGGTCAGAACACAAAATCAAAAGTCAAGATAATGTTTTCAAAAGGTAAATATATGAGATAGAAAGTTAAAATCATGAGTTTAAAGGTCAAGATATGAAATAAAATACAGTATGATTTTAAAAGGTTGAAATATGGGCTAAATCAAAGTTAGGAGTTGAGAAGGTCTCAATATGAAATTAAAAATCAAAATGTTGAGTTTAAAAGGTCAAGATATAACAATATTTACAATTCTGAATCTAAAGGGTCAAAATATGAGGTGAAATGCTAAATTTTGAGTTTAAAAAGTCAAAGTGCAGGATTAAAATTCAAAGTTTGGAGTTAGAAAGGGCAAAATATGAGATTAAATTTGAAACCATGATGTTGAAATTTCGAAATATGACTTGAAATTTACAGTCAGAATCTGAAAGTTCACAGCATGAGATAAAAAGTCAAAAGCCAAGTTTAAGCCAGAATTTTGAGATGCAAATTGAAAATATGAAATGACAAATTAATTCCTCTCCCCCATTTCCTTACTTTCTATCTCATTATTTTTAATCTTTTTCACATTTTTATGACTTAAAGGATATTTTAAATCTTCAAGGTTAAATTCTCATTTCTATACTGGAGGAAATCTGCAGACCTCAGACCTGCGGGCCTAATAATTAAAATATGATCTGATCCTACAGGCCGGGTAAGACTGCACCATGGGCCGGATTTGGCCCCCGGGCCTCGAGTTTAACACCTGTGCTCTAAAGTGTCAGCCAACCCGAGCAGAGTTGAGGTGAAGAGTACAGTAGGAAAGACTAGTGAAGACCAAGGTGAGTGCGATGCCACAGACCTGAGAAGAACGGTGCAGCCATGTGGCATCACTACCCAGAGTGCATTGCACAGTAGTGGCACCCTCCATGTGAATGGATGGCTGTCTGAAATCACTCTGTTCACTCTGTAGGGCACTGTAGAGAGAAAACACCGGTTTGTAGTGGTGTCTGAAGTCTGAGTGAGCGTCGTAGTGCCCTCATTCTATCCCACAATGCATTGTGTCAAGGAGTTTTGTGGGGATTAATGTTCAAGTATACCAGCCACTGAAACATCTACAGCAGGAAAATAAACCATTAAAGGTCTTCTGACAGCGGGTTCTAAATGCACTAACTGACCACTTTATTAGGTACAGTAAACACAGCTGAAGGTGTTTTAAGATGGTTTCTGCCGTGTGATTGGCTGATAAGATATTTGTGTGAATGAGCAGTTAAATAAAGTGAGTGGTCCTTATTTAAAGCCTGTGTGATGATTCAGGTCTAATGTAGAGATTTATCACTGCTGTAGATTTACGTTCATAGGCCTTCAAATAGCTGCTCCAGGTTCATGTCCTGGTTTATCAGGCAGCTCACCGCTGAAGTAAACTGGGAAATAACCAGTTATGAAAGTTCAAGCACCTTTCAACAACAGGAGCATACAACAGACCCAAGCACAGACCCCAAACACTGAAGGCCAAAATGCTGAATCAGACACAGTAGGACGGCCCTGCCTGTGTGCGCCTAGATAAGACTTCATGCTAACATTAGACAGGACATGATTTTTAAAGGGATACTTCAACATTTTGGCAAATTCGCCCATGGCCATAATTCCTATAGTCTAAGTAATGGGTCCGTTTCTTTTAGTTGTCAGTGCAAGCTGTTTCTAGATCTGGGGGACCATTAAACCAGCTGCACCGTGAACGCTATTGGACAAGTGATAACCTGCACATTCACCACGCTATGAAATAATAACGTATAATTATGTAACATTACAACACATGAAGCAAATACTCGGAACTATTTCTTGAGTGAACCGCTGGGCGGAGTGACACAGTGCAGCAGCCATGTCTGGAGTGTAGTTCCGTCTCTGCATTTAGCTTTAAAACATCTCCGTCTCGTAATGTTCCATGATTATTCATAGCGTGGTGAATGTGTGTTATAACTCGTCCATGAGAGCGTTTTGGAGTTGTTGGATTGTGTATTTGATGAGTTTGATGAGGGAAAGCAAAAATTCCGTCTGCTAAAATAGCGTTAGCGGTGCAGCTGGTTTAATGGTCCCCCAGATCTAGAAACAGCTTGGACCGACACCTAAAGGAAACGGACCCATTACTTAGACTAAAGGAATTATGGCCATGGGCGAATTTGCCAAAATGTTGAAGTATCCCTTAAACCTGTAATTAAAGCCAGTTTTCATCATTGGACTCAGCCAAATGTTAGAGGCTTCATTTAAATAAGCATCACAACAGCACCAGAATTATAAAGCTGAAGTACAAATTATCAAAAACTTGACCCATCTGATCACTTTATCCAAACGCCGGCCTGATTTATACTGGGTGGAAAGCTCCATCAAAATAAACAGCTGTAAATGGGAACGGCTGGATCATTCATGAGTTTTAAAGCTTAAAACACAAGAACTATGCTGTGTAATGTTACTGAGTAGCCACATCCAATAATAAGTGAGTTTTACATAAAAATGACATTTCAGAATGAATACTGGAATCTTAAAATGATAAAGTTTAAGGTGTAGACAAGTCTGTTCAGGCTCTCTCACTCAAACTGGACAAATGGCGCCATCTAGTGACCAGACATGCCAAAATAGCATATCTCATATAAGAATTTTATCCACCTCCCAAGTCCACATGAATCCTACCTGAGCCCAGGTCTATAATCTACATGAATCCTACCTGAGCCCAGCTCTATAATCTACATGAATCCTACCCGAGCCCAGGTCTATAATCTACATGAATCCTACCCGAGCCCAGCTCTATAATCTACATGGATCCTACCTGAGCCCAGCTCTATAATCTACATGAATCCTACCCGAGCCCAGGTCTATAATCTACATGAATCCTACCTGAGCCCAGCTCTATAATCTACATGAATCCTACCTGAGCCCAGCTCTATAATCTACATGAATCCTACCTGAGCCCAGCTCTATAATCTACATGAATCCTACCCGAGCCCAGCTCTATAATCTACATGAATCCTACCCGAGCCCAGCTCTATAATCTACATGAATCCTACCTGAGCCCAGCTCTATAATCTACATGAATCCTACCTGAGCCCAGCTCTATAATCTACATGAATCCTACCCGAGCCCAGCTCTATAATCTACATGAATCCTACCTGAGCCCAGCTCTATAATCTACATGAATCCTACCTGAGCCCAACTCTATAATCTACATGAATCCTACCTGAGCCCAACTCTATAATCTACATAAATCCTACCTGAGCCCAACTCTATAATCTACATGAATCCTACCTGAGCCCAGCTCTATAATCTACATGAATCCTGAGCCCAGGTCTATAATATACATGAATCCTACCTGAGCCCAACTCTATAATCTACATGAATCCTACCTGAGCCCAGCTCTATAATCTACATGAATCCTACCTGAGCCCAACTCTATAATCTACATGAATCCTACCTGAGCCCAGCTCTCTGGTCCACATGAATCCTACCTGAGCCCAGGTCTATAATCTACATGAATCCTACCTGAGCCCAGGTCTATAATCTACATGAATCCTACCTGAGCCCAGCTCTATAATCTACATGAATCCTACCTGAGCCCAGCTCTATAATCTACATGAATCCTACCTGAGCCCAGCTCTATAATCTACATGAATCCTACCTGAGCCCAGCTCTATAATCTACATGAATCCTACCTGAGCCCAGCTCTATAATCTACATGAATCCTACCTGAGCCCAGGTCTATAATCTACATGAATCCTACCTGAGCCCAGCTCTATAATCTACATGAATCCTACCTGAGCCCAGGTCTATAATCTACATGAATCCTGAGCCCAGCTCTATAATCTACATGAATCCTGAGCCCAGCTCTATAATCTACATGAATCCTACCCGAGCCCAGCTCTATAATCTACATGGATCCTACCTGAGCCCAGCTCTATAATCTACATGAATCCTACCTGAGCCCAGCTCTATAATCTACATGAATCCTACCTGAGCCCAGGTCTATAATCTACATGAATCCTACCTGAGCCCAGCTCTATAATCTACATGAATCCTACCTGAGCCCAGCTCTATAATCTACATGAATCCTACCTGAGCCCAGGTCTATAATCTACATGAATCCTACCCGAGCCCAGCTCTATAATCTACATGAATCCTACCCGAGCCCAGCTCTATAATCTACATGAATCCTACCCGAGCCCAGCTCTATAATCTACATGAATCCTACCTGAGCCCACCTCTGTGGTCCACATGAATCCTACCTGAGCCCAGCTCTATAATCTACATAAATCCTACCTGAGCCCAACTCTATAATCTACATGAATCCTACCTGAGCCCAGGTCTATAATCTACATGAATCCTACCTGAGCCCACCTCTGTGGTCCACATGAATCCTACCTGAGCCCAGCTCTATAATCTACATAAATCCTACCTGAGCCCAACTCTATAATCTACATGAATCCTACCTGAGCCCAGCTCTATAATCTACATGAATCCTACCTGAGCCCAGGTCTATAATCTACATGAATCCTACCTGAGCCCAGCTCTATAATCTACATGAATCCTACCTGAGCCCAGGTCTATAATCTACATGAATCCTACCTGAGCCCACCTCTGTGGTCCACATGAATCCTACCTGAGCCCAGGTCTATAATCTACATGAATCCTACCTGAGCCCACCTCTGTGATCCACATGAATCCTACCTGAGCCCAGGTCTATAATCTACATGAATCCTACCTGAGCCCACCTCTGTGGTCCACATGAATCCTACCTGAGCCCAGGTCTATAATCTACATGAATCCTACCTGAGCCCAGGTCTATAATCTACATGAATCCTACCTGAGCCCAGCTCTATAATCTACATGAATCCTACCTGAGCCCAGCTCTATAATCTACATAAATCCTACCTGAGCCCAGGTCTATAATCTACATGAATCCTACCTGAGCCCAGGTCTATAATCTACATGAATCCTACCTGAGCCCACCTCTGTGGTCCACATGAATCCTACCTGAGCCCAGGTCTATAATCTACATGAATCCTACCTGAGCCCACTTCTGTGGTCCACATGAATCCTACCTGAGCCCAGCTCTATAATCCACATGAATCCTACCTGAGCCCAGCTCTATAATCTACATAAATCCTACCTGAGCCCAGGTCTATAATCTACATGAATCCTACCTGAGCCCAGCTCTATAATCTACATAAATCCTACCTGAGCCCAGCTCTATAATCTACATGAATCCTACCTGAGCCCAGCTCTATAATCTACATAAATCCTACCTGAGCCCAGCTCTATAATCTACATGAATCCTACCTGAGCCCAGGTCTATAATCTACATGAATCCTACCTGAGCCCACCTCTGTGGTCCACATGAATCCTACCTGAGCCCAGCTCTATAATCTACATGAATCCTACCTGAGCCCAGGTCTATAATCTACATGAATCCTACCTGAGCCCAGCTCTATAATCTACATGAATCCTACCCGAGCCCAGGTCTATAATCTACATGAATCCTACCCGAGCCCAGGTCTATAATCTACATGAATCCTACCTGAGCCCAGGTCTATAATCTACATGAATCCTACCTGAGCCCAGGTCTATAATCTACATGAATCCTACCTGAGCCCAGCTCTATAATCTACATGAATCCTACCCGAGCCCAGCTCTATAATCTACATAAATCCTACCTGAGCCCAGCTCTATAATCTACATGAATCCTACCTGAGCCCAGCTCTATAATCTACATGAATCCTACCTGAGCCCAGCTCTATAATCTACATGAATCCTACCTGAGCCCAGGTCTATAATCTACATGAATCCTACCTGAGCCCACCTCTGTGGTCCACATGAATCCTACCTGAGCCCAGCTCTATAATCTACATGAATCCTACCTGAGCCCAGGTCTATAATCTACATGAATCCTACCTGAGCCCACCTCTGTGGTCCACATGAATCCTACCTGAGCCCAGGTCTATAATCTACATGAATCCTACCTGAGCCCACTTCTGTGGTCCACATGAATCCTACCTGAGCCCAGCTCTATAATCTACATGAATCCTACCTGAGCCCAGGTCTATAATCTACATGAATCCTACCTGAGCCCACCTCTGTGGTCCACATGAATCCTACCTGAGCCCAGCTCTATAATCTACATGAATCCTACCTGAGCCCACCTCTGTGGTCCACATGAATCCTACCTGAGCCCAGGTCTATAATCTACATGAATCCTACCTGAGCCCACCTCTGTGGTCCACATGAATCCTACCTGAGCCCAGCTCTATAATCTACATGAATCCTACCTGAGCCCACCTCCTTAGTCCACACTGATCCCATGAACCGGACTCTGGGGTCCTGCGTCCTCTGATCGGGGCCCTGATGTGAAGCAGCGTTAGTGAACAAAGACCACAGGAGCACACGGACTTTGTCAAAGTTATTATTGTAGAATACTTTGTTGTATTTTTTCTTTCATACAGACAAAAGGTGTTGGACTTAATTCCCATTAAATTCTCTTAGATTCCATACAGATTTAGTCTACAGTATACAGGTGTGTTCTTCCTCATATATAGATATTTATTCGCTTAAATAACAGGCAGGTAACTCTTTAATATATTCAATAGTCTTTATGGATTTTTTTGTTTGGTTTTTTTTTTTGTCTTTTGTTGATTTCAGCACAGTTGGGGCTGTATTTCCTGTTGGTAGAAGAGCGCTGCGATGTGCATGAACGGGGACCGCTCCACTGTCCGTATTTACAACAGTATGTATAATGAATAATGTAAAACCTCTGTTCATCTGGTCCTAACATGGCAGTAAATACTGTTAGCAGATCTAAAAGAGCAGCCTAACGATGCTCGTCACTTCTGCAGTCTCTAGCTCTGCAGCAGCCTCCCTCTCTCCTCGCCGTCCACCTCGTCTGTCCCTCTTCTTCTCTATTTACAGATCGCCGTCTCCAGTCTTAGGAAGAGACGAGAAGCTTCCACACACGCCACAGCCTGTTCAACGACAGGAAACACAGCCCTAAGATTATGCTCAGGAGAATGTGCAACTGTCTTTCCATCCAGTGGGAGACACTGGAGGAGAACTCAAAAATAATCATCAGAATAATCATATACAAGCGCTTCCATTTTGTTGTTCCTCTCTTTACAAAAAGCAAAAAGGATTCAAAGAAAGAAACATCCAAAATAAATAAAAAACAAGTGTAACAGGAACATAGTACCTGTAAATCAAAGATGCACATGTGCACATTTGGGCGGTCTGTACAGTAGTGGTGCAGTTGTACAATTTATAATTCTGATAAATATAATATATTCTTTTTCACATTGTGTTTGCCTTCTGTGAAACTGTCTCACAACATCATGATGGAACGTGGCAGGACGGATGGACAGAAATGGAACTGGACAGTCAAATTTACACCATGTCTCTGTGTTTGTGTACCGTAGAAAGCATCGTAGCGCTAAGAGGAGCTGATCTAGAACGGGTCAGACCTGGACAGGTACGGATCTGTACGCGTGTTAGGGGTGACCCCGAAGAGGCCCAGAGTCCACGGAGCTCATCCGCTCCAGCTCTGCGGGGGCGTTAGACGTCAGGTTTGGATCAGTCTGTCAGTTTTAGTCTGGGGTCTAGTCTGGTTAGAGGAGGGGTACTCTGGAAAAGACTGGCTACTGCGGGTCCATTTAAACCCTTTTGTTCCACTTTTTCTGCCTGTTTGATTTGAACCTGTTTTAAGAAAAGGGACTGACATTTTTAAGAAGGTCATATGACATTAAAAATATTAGTTTCTTTGATAAGAATGATTGTTATTCAGGTTAAAACTAAATATGATTATCACAGCTTAACTACACAGTGGATCATGGTTTAGCTGACCTCCATGGGCCCCAGAGAGCTCTCTTTTACCCCCCCCCCCCTATGAACGGCCTTGGCCTGTAAGCCTGTTAAGTTAAACTCACTTATTCAGCGCCTGCAGACACAGGGAGTCCTGGATCATGGTTTACAAAGTGTTTAAATACTTTATGAACCCCTGAAGTTACATATGCTGAAAGAAATAAAAATATAAGTCCCTAGTGTGCGTGCAAAACTATCTTGTGAGAAAGTTTTTATGCACACAAGAAACATTCAGTAGTTTTTTCTGCTAATGTCCCTTTAGGGGCATAGGGCTAACTTTTTAGCCTTGTGCATAATGTAATTCATATTAATGAGAAATATTACACCCGGGCCGGAAACCTCCAGAAACGACTCCACAGATCCAAGTTCATCATAAATGTCTAGGCAAAACTAGAAACGGGGACAAAAACTAGTACTGCATCCTGCTGCATGGCTGTTGGGAATCAGTGTGATCAGGCTGATTCTGCAGTTGATGCGCGCTAACATTGAATTCTATTAAAACTAGCCACTGACAAGCTAACAGATGTAGCATTGCTTTGTGCTCATTTTCACATAAGACACTGTTTATCTTTGACAACAATAGCTTAAATACTTAAAAATGTGTAAAATAAATAATTTCACAGGTAAAATGAAATTATGTCGCCTAAAATTGCTGCTTTCTTCTTCTATTGTTTATTAATGACGGTTAGCAAAGAGCTAACAGACAGGTTTAGCCATTGTTTGGCCATAGTAAAACAAAACAGGAAAAACAGTTAGACTGAGATGAAGGTAGCCTTAAACATTTGTGTTTTCTTCTTAAATTACAGACTCAGTTTTTGAATATGATGGTCCAGGTTTATCTGGGTCACCTCTGTCTGTGGGGGTCCCCCCTTGTTGTCAGGGTCCCCACTGCCCATCTGTGTTGATGTGGGGGTCACCTCTGTCTGTAGGGGTCACCTCTGTCTGTAGGTGTCACCTCTGTCTGTAGGGGTCACCTCTGTCTGTGGGGGTCACCTCTGTCTGTCAGGGTCACCCCTCTCTGTCGGGATCCCCTCTGTCTGTCTGTTTTTTTGGTAGGGGGTTGGGGTCCCCTCCTCTATGTCAGGGTTCCCCCGTCAGTCTCTGATTGTGCTGGGGTCACTCCTAGTTGTCGGGGTCACCCCTCTCTGTCAGGTCACCCCTTGTTGTCAGGGTCCCCACTGCCCATCTGTGTTGATGTGGGAGTCACCCCTGGTTGTTGGGGTCACCCCTCTCTGTCGGGTCCCCCCGGTTGTCGGGGTCCCCCCTGTCCGTCTGTGTTGGTGTGGGGGTCCCCCCTGGTTGTCAGGGTCACCCCTCTCTGTTGGGTCCCCCTGGTTGTCGGGGTCACCCCTCTCTGTCGGGTCCCCCCTGGTTGTCGGGGTCACCCCTCTCTGTTGGGTCCCCCTTGTTGTCGGGGTCACCCCTCTCTGTCAGGTCCCCCCTGGTTGTCGGGGTCACCCCTCTCTGTCAGGTCCCCCCTGGTTGTCGGGGTCACCCCTCTCTGTCAGGTCCCCCCTGGTTGTCGGGGTCCCTCCTGTCTCTCAGGGTCACCCCTGGTTGTCGGGGTCACCCCTCTCTGTCGGGTCCCCCCTGGTTGTCGGGGTCACCCCTCTCTGTTGGGTCCCCCTTGTTGTCGGGGTCACCCCTCTCTGTTGGGTCCCCCTGGTTGTCGGGGTCACCCCTCTCTGTCAGGTCCCCCCTGGTTGTCGGGGTCCCTCCTGTCTCTCAGGGTCACCCCTGGTTGTCGGGGTCACCCCTCTCTGTTAGGTCCCCCCTGGTTGTCAGGGTCATCCCTCTCTGTCGGGTCCCCCCTGGTTGTCGGGGTCCCTCCTGTCTCTCAGGGTCACCCCTGGTTGTCGGGGTCACCCCTCTCTGTCAGGTCCCCCCTGGTTGTCGGGGTCCCTCCTGTCTCTCAGGGTCACCCCTGGTTGTCGGGGTCACCCCTCTCTGTCAGGTCCCCCCTGGTTGTCGGGGTCCCTCCTGTCTCTCAGGGTCCCCCCTGGTTGTCGGGGTCACCCCTCTCTATTAGGTCCCCCCTGGTTGTCGGGGTCATCCCTCTCTGTCGGGTCCCCCCTGGTTGTCGGGGTCCCTCCTGTCCGTCTGTGTTGGTGTGGGGGTCTGTGGTTTAGGAAGACAGCAGTGGAGAGGTCATAGCACACAGTAGTGACAGTAGCCTAAATGATTTACCAACACATAAAGAGTGACATTAATGATACCAAATGCATGCTTCAAAACAGACAGACCAATACAATGTCCCACCCCCCACGGGGCGGGGCGGGGGGTAGGGCGATGATGATGATGAGCATTCAAGAAGACAGAGTTCTGTACAGATAGGGCTGTTCCCAGAGAGGCCTGCACGCCACGTCCTGGACCAGAACGTCAGGACGCCAGCGTTCTGTTCTCACAGGTGTACCATGGCAGTCTGTTGCATATCGTCTGCCCTCGCCTCGCCTTCCTCTGGCGCTCGGACCAGACGGTAACTTGGGGAGGTCATCGGGGGAGGGAGGAGGAGGGAGGGGGGTCACGCTCCGAGGCAACATGAAGTCAGCGGTTTGCCCACACCTAGTGCATTATGGGACACGGGAGGGCGCTCTCATGGCCGCTCTGGAATGTGATGTTTGGAATGTTTGGAATGTTCCATGGAATGTTTGCGTAGTGTGATGTCACAGCGTTGTACCTGGGCGGCTGTCCGGTAGCGGATTTGTGGCGTGTCTAAGACTGATTGACCATGACGTGTTTTAAAGGAACAGTCCAACATTTTTGTTTAGAGCATTGTTTCTACGTTCCAGCCTCAGGAGCTGATCAGTGTTTGATAATTATGGTAACAAAGAGTTTAAATGAAACTATCTCTGTTTTCTTAGAATAAAAAAGGCTGTGACCTAACAACCAAAAACACGTATTTCATAAGACAGATGTGGAGAATCCATCAAAAAGTTGCATTTCGTCATCGCATCTCAATAACTAGCTTATGTAGCTAAAGTAGGGTTCATACACCTTAGATTTGGCTACATTTGCTACATAGCCTGTTACCTACATAGCTAGCGTAGCTTTGTTAGTTACAGATTTAATGACATAGCAGTGTATTCCACATTATGGCTAATGATCATCAGGAATGATGATTGTGGTTGAAAATGAAGTGTTGAGCTGTTGTAAGGGAAAACCCGTAATTCTGATTGGATCGACTGCATGTTCATCATTAAACAGCCTTTCTGCATAAGCAAACAAAGTCAGGACTCAGCCAGAATACGACCCTGGGTTCACGCCTACATCGCACATATAGAAACACTAATGACCGTGGTCTGTGAGCTGTCAGCAGCAGGACCATCAAAGGTCGACGGTTTTAAATGCATAAATAGAAATGACAGAACAGCTTCTGGTAGAGGGGCGTATATTAAACTTTCATCAAGAAAGCCAATAATATTTCCTAAAATTTCAGATCTGTTCCTTTAAGATGTCCTGATCACTAATGCCGAGGTCAGACTTATGAGTACGATTAACTCCTGACCCCTAACCTTTAAAAGTAAACAAACCTAATGGCAAAGAAAAAGAACGGTGAAGCCGGGGCTAAAAGATGGACAGAGGACATTTAGTCGACACCCCTTTGGTCCCCCTCAGGTACCACCATGGCGTCTTAAATCCAGTCACAGCACGGGTTTATAAATCTGGCCTCCTAATCTAATCTCATCGGACCCAAAGATCGTGGCGTCTGACCTCCGCGTTAGCGTACATCATGGCGATCAGGTGCACAGTGTTTGACACGCGACGCAATCGTAGCTTATTGGTCTGAGCAGCTCCGGGCCTGAAGGTCTGGGTAAACGCTGGAGAAAGACGCAGCGTGACGGTCAAACGTTTGATGATCCTAACATCAAACCGTGAAAATGGCGGGAACCAACAGAAACGACATGTCTGTGCAGAATACTGATGGAGACGATGGGATGGCCTGTGAGCGGGCGTGGTGTGAGGTGAGCGTAGGTCAGTCTTAAAGGGCCATCGCCTGTGCATCGTGTGTCTGATGGCGTTTAAAGGGTTAATGCTTCACAAGCATTCAGCTTTTTTTCCAAAAAAGCTGACACAGACACACACTGACCGGAGAGGAAGAGACACAAAACACCCTAACGGACAGAGGGAGGAGCTGCGAGAAAGAAGACGATGATTGGACGGAGACGAGGGGGGAGGGGAACGCGTCATCCACAGACTCCGCCCCTCTCCCACACATACATGGACCTGTGAATTCATCAGCGTGGCTGGAGGGTGTTTGAT
Source organism: Cheilinus undulatus (assembly GCF_018320785.1). Classification (NCBI taxonomy): domain Eukaryota; kingdom Metazoa; phylum Chordata; class Actinopteri; order Labriformes; family Labridae; genus Cheilinus; species Cheilinus undulatus. Next base: position 1,186,949 of record NC_054875.1, read on the forward strand.
TTGTGAATTCGGCACCGTTAGTGTAAGATTTCATGCTGCCTTCAAAGAGAACTCGTGCAACATCGACACCAAAGGTTTCCTTGTGAAAAACTGCGTTATTGTGTTATTTCTTTGAGTTAATCGCCGCGCAGAAGAACAAAGACAACATAACTGTGTGAACACTCGCCATTGCTCCTTTTGGTCCTGTATGTGGAAATCAGAAATCAGCAGGATTCGCCATTTCAGAAAATGCCACAGCTGGCGAACTCAGACCTTTCAGAAAACTCAAATTTTAATGTGAATATCACAAGAAGACGTTCGTATGGTCTCTTTCACGGACGCAGCGACACGACTCCTTTTAAAGGCTGAAATATTCTCTCTGATCTCACGGCGAGGCGTGGGGCACCACTCGTGTGGATTGGTGGGTATTTCTCCTCTTGTTTTCTATATGCATCCTACTTTTAACCAACAAGACAAAAACGACAGGACATAGCTAACAAAGCTTAGTTAGCTATAGATACAACTACGTAGCTACATAATCTGCATAGCTAACATAGCTTAGTTAGCTATAGATACAACTACGTAGCTACATAATCTGCATAGCTAACATAGCTTAGTTAGCTATAGATACAACTACGTAGCTACATAATCTGCATAGCTAACATAGCTTAGTTAGCTATAGATACAACTACGTAGCTACATAATCTGCATAGCTAACATAGCTTAGTTAGCTATAGATACAACTACGTAACTACATAATCTGCATAGCTAACAAAGCTTAGTTAGCTATAGATACAACTACGTAACTACATAATCTGCATAGCTAACATAGCTTAGTTAGCTATAGATACAGCTACGTAACTACATAATCTGCATAGCTAACATAGCTTAGTTAGCTATAGATACAGCTATGTAGCTTCATAACCTGCATAGCTTACATAGCTTAGTTAGCTTTAGATACAGCTACGTAGCTACATAACCTGCATAGCTTACATAGCTTAGTTAGCTTTAGATACAGCTACGTAGCTACATAACCTGCATAGCTAACATAGCTTAGTTAGCTTTAGATACAGCTATGTAGCTTCATAACCTGCATAGCTAACATAGCTTAGTTAGCTATAGATACAACTACGTAGCTACATAATCTGCATAGCTAACAAAGCTTAGTTAGCTATAGATACAGCTACGTAGCTTCATAACCTGCATAGCTTACATAGCTTAGTTAGCTTTAGATACAGCTACGTAGCTACATAACCTGCATAGCTTACATAGCTTAGTTAGCTTTAGATACAGCTACGTAACTACATAACCTGCATAGCTAACATAGCTTAGTTAGCTTTAGATACAGCTATGTAGCTTCATAACCTGCATAGCTAACATAGCTTAGTTAGCTATAGATACAGCTACGTAACTACATAATCTGCATAGCTAACATAGCTTAGTTAGCTATAGATACAGCGATGTAACTACATAACCTGCATAGCTAACATAGCTTAGTTAGCTTTAGATACAGCTATGTAGCTTCATAACCTGCATAGCTAACATAGCTTAGTTAGCTTTAGGAACAGCTACGTAGCTACATAAAATATATAGCTACATAACCTGCATAGCTAACATAGCTTAGTTAGCTTTAGATACAGCTATGTAGCTTCATAACCTGCATAGCTAACATAGCTTAGTAAGCTTTAGAAACAGCTATGTAGCTACATAACCTGCATAGCTTACATAGCTTAGTTAGCTTTAGATACAGCTATGTAGCTACATAACCTTTTTAGCTAATGTAGCTTCATTACTTTTAGAACTAGCAACATAGCAACGATATCGACATAGCTAACATAGCTTTGATAGCTTTAGATTAAACCACATAGCTATATTAACTTCATAGCTTAAACAGCTAAAGAAGCTTCATTATCTTTAGATTAAGCTACATAGCTAAATTGTCTATGTAGCTGAAGTAGCTCAGTTAGCCTTGGCTATATAACCTCTTACCTACATAGCTAGTGTAGCCTTTTCAGCTCAATATAGCTTACATAGCTAAAGTAGCTTCATTAGCTTTTATGTAGCCATGTAGCTTCATTAACTATGTAGCTAATGTAGATTTGCCAGCTTTAGATTTAGCTATGTTACCTACGTAGCTAAGGTATCTGAAGCAGCTTTGGTAGCTAAAGATAATACGATTTTTAAGATTAAATGACGGGATGTTTAGTCGGCTAAAGTTAAAGCTTTTTTAATGCGTTTGATTGGCTGCAGGGGGAGGCTTCCCTCATGACGGGGTGGGCGATGTAGCCACAGGTTCATGCACATGCGCGTGCACGTGTGGTGATAACGACTACACTGATGATGAACACCAACAGAGACGCAGTAATCCTCCGGAGGAGGTGGTGTCGGTTTTTTGGTTTTCTGTCCCCCCTCCCTCCCCTACCTGCCGTCGCTCGGGGCAACGCAGCGAGAGCAGACCTGTGTGAGTGCGATGAGTGCGGGGTGGGGCGGGCGGGGCTAGAGATCGGCGGGGGTGTCAGAGGGCTGTAGGGGGGGCAAAGGGAGGGGGGGTCTCAGTGTCCTCAGGGAGCTGCAGGCAGACATTGTCCACTCCCTCCTGCTCCGCCCTCGTCCTCCGCTCCTCCTGCTCGGCGAGAGGGTGGATGAAAATGTCATGTGCGAGTCCTCAGCCCTCTCCTCCGCTTCCCCCTTTCCTCCCCCCTCCTCACCACGTTCAGTTATAAGGAGGTCTCCACGCAGTAAAGGTGGGCCAGGTGTGGGGCGGGGGGTTTCAGCGGCCTGTCCCTGCCATGGTGGTTGTGGTGGTGATGGTGGCGCGGGTGGTGGCGGGGGCTCCGGGTGCTCTTTTTGTTGCCGTGGGAGACTGATGAGCTGCTGCTGCTGCTGCTGCTGTTGTTGTTGTTGTTTCGGTTGCAGGGGGTCACCGGGAGGCTGTACTGGCGGTAGGGGCGGGTGGGGCGGTTGCGGGTAGGGGGCTGGGGCTGGGTGGGAGGGGGTGGTGGCTTGCGGAGGGCCGGGTGCAGGTGCTGGTATCTGCTGAGCTCTGATTCGTCGTCCACGTCGGTGTCGTCGATCAGCGGGATGTTGTGGATGAGGTCGTTGATGAGGAACTCCGGGTGGGCCATGAAGTTGTGGATGGAGTTGCGGGATTCCGGTTTCTCCCGGCCCTCGTACAGCGAACTACGGAATGCTTTCACCACCCGCATCTGCAGAGAAGACGGAGAACGAGCACGGAGAGACGACAAGACAGAGAAAGGAGAGAAAGTCAGAGAGGAGTGGTGGAAAGGAGAGGCGGGAAACCCAGAGACAGACGGACCTTTGTCCTCCAGCAGACAGACAGACAGACAGACGGACACTCAGGCCCAGGTGGCTCCAGACCAATGGACAACCTCAGCGTTATTTTACAGAAGACATTACAGCGTCATAAGCTTTCACCAGCCTCTGAGATGCTCTGAAGGCTGATATTTATCAAACTCTGTCAGAGAAAGAAAATTGTGGATATTTTGAATATTTTTCAGTATGATGGCTGGCTATGCACTTGACAATTCTAACCCTGATTTTGGGCCCTATTTAATCTGACACATAGCAATGATGTGGGATTTATCTCACAGCCATCTAAGCAACACCTCATGGTGTTATGGTAGGGCAGGACCTGTAGGGGACGCTCATCATGCCAATCCCTGATTCTTTACTATCAGTGGAGTCCGCTGGTAAATCGAACTTACTGAAGCCAGATGGGAGACGAGCAAAATAAATTTACGTAAAAGGACCAGAGTGAATTACGGCTTGTACGGGCCATCATACGAACTACACCCTCTATCATCAAATACGTCGATATGGTTGGATGTTTGCTGGGGTTTTGGTTGTAGTTCGGTTTATTCACAACCTCTGGAATGACAGACGTGACAAGCCGTGAAAGTATTTTAATTTTTGGTAGCGTAAATGTACCCTAACAGGCTACTTCCCTCTCACACCATGATGAGTTATTTTTAATGGCAGTGATTTTGTTTTTGAGCTCCTTTAGAAAAAACAAAAACATCTTTAACACCAGAAAAACCTTCCAGTATGCTGCTATAACTGGATCCACGCTAATCTCTTCACAGGCCGCCATTGTTTACAGGATTGGAGTCTCTTCATCTAAGCCACGCCCACAGATATGCCTCTTTCTCCTCAAATGATGCTGATTGGTCCAGTCAATCTTTGACCAGGATCCCCTTTATGACAGACGAGGAATCTGGACAGCTCTGGAAGGTTAGGCCAGATTTGTCCCCCTCAACGTGATTCCTGACTTTATGGTCCAAATACGATTGTTTTACTGATCTGGAATCATTTTTATCAAACATGTTTGATTCTGGACTGGGCTGCCTCAGATTAAATACTAAGTGTATTTACTTACAAGTAGATTGGATCAGCCATCAACCCAACAGCTATCAGAAACTCTACCATCATCTCAGCCAGGATTTCACCGTATTCTTTTTGATTTTCTAGTTTATCTCTGGAAAAAAGAATGCATGCAAAGACAGCAGCCTCGTAACATTAATCATCCTCCATGTTTGTTTCTCTCCTGACGTCCTGTCTGTGAAATCGTCCCTGCTAACATCAGCTGTGCTCTAACAGTCCGGCGGTCGTCCGTGTGGGTTCAGAGGATTCTGAGGCAGACCTCGGTGAAACTGTCCTTTTGTGTGTGAAGTGTTTTTAAAATAAGTACAGATTGGTGAATGGTCTTGTGTGTAGCCAACCTTTAAAGATATAATCTATAATATTTATTGATCCAAACTCCCTTCATGTCCTGAGCTAGGTTTGAAGGAGAGGAATGAAGAAAGGGCAAAGGTCCTCTCACTCCTCAGCTCCCTATAACAACTTAAACATGATGCAACGTTCTTCATGGTCTATGGAGTCAGTATTAATGCAAAACTCAGGAGCCAATTTTACCACTCTGATATCAGGACTTATGGATGGATTTTAGTCTTGGATTTTTCTCCAACCTTTCAATCCAAACCTCCTCCTTGTTTTTTGATGTTCTCTGTTTGAGCTCCAAATGTCTGCTTGGTCTCTAATCTTTAGTTGATTATAAAATGTAATGTTCCAACATTCTCCTCTCATTCAGGCTGACTCTCTGATTTTCCTCTGTGGTGTACAAAACTTTCTCAGAGCTCTAAGTGTGTCTCTGCCGTTTGTTTTTTCTTTGAACCAACCAATAGGAAACAGGGGGAGGATGGACCAATCAGGTTAGTTCTGCCCTGTTGTTGCTATGCTGTTCTCCAGGAGACATTAGCTTTGATCTCACTGAGAGAGTCCCAACATTCTATCACACACACATCATCTCAGTCAGCTTCAAAGCCCTAAAACTCCACCCCAGCTCCTCCTATAGACTTCAATTAGGCTTTAAAAAGTAGACTCTTTATTCAGCTATTCATGCTGGGTCCACATTTCTGCTGTCTCTGTCAGATTTTTAATAATTCTTGTTTAATCCCTTAAAGCCTGTTGTATCATATTTGATACACACGTTTATGATACCTCTATCTCATTAATATGATCATAAATTACTAAAAAAAAACCTTCTGAATACAATCTGATAAATTATAAAAATCCCCTCAAGTGGATTATCAGTTACCAAAAACACCTAAGATATCAAATGAGATACAAAAAAATATATATGATAATTTTATGGAAATTTGGATTTTTTTATTTCAGTAGAAAGTGAAGTAAACATTTTGGTTCCAAAAAATGAGAATTTTCTGGCTGTAACTTGTGTTTTTAGGCTTTAATGGGTTAAGTTTGATGATTTTTGGCTCTCAGACTTTCACTGTGTGTGTGTGTGTGTGTGTGTGTGTGTGTGTGGTAGAATGTTGGGACTCTCTTGGTGAGATCCAAGGAGAACAGCATAGCAACAACAGGCAGAGCCAACTTGATTGGTCCATCCTCTGCCTGTTTCCTATTGGTCGGTTTTTTGAAAAGAATCAAAGATCAGAGACTTGTTTAGAGCTCAAAGAAAGTTTTGTAACCCCAGTGAAAAATCGGAGAATCAGCCTGAATGAGAGAAGAATGTTAAAACAGGAAATCTGATCATCAACTAAAGCTTAGAGACCAAGCAGACATTTAGAGCACAGAGAAAAATGACTTAAATCAGTGTGTCACGCTCTAGAGCGTTAAAATGGCTCTAGAGTTTAGCAGTAATCCTGCTGATAATTTTCTGCTCCTGTACGTTTCGCCCACTAGTTTTCTGTTTTACCTTTGAAGATAAATGACTTAAACTCCAACACACTGAAACCAAAGCGCTGTGGGTGTGTCTGTACCATTGCTGATTGTCCCTCCAACATTTTAATCCTGATCCTTCAAAGCTAAAGTTAAAATCTTGGTCCATGGTTTCAGAGCGTCCACCTGACCCTGAGCGTCTCTGACAGACAGAAGTGAAAAACCAAAACAAAGTGTTCAGAATGAGTCGACTAATGAATGTTTCTGTCAGTTCTCACGTCACTCACACCACAGGGGACGAGAGCGTCAGACGCCACCATCACAACGACCACGGAAGCAACACACGCTCCACATTGTACATGTGTGTGCGTGTCAGTGTTTGTGATGAGACAGTGTGTGGAAACACTCCGACTGAAGCTCATGCATGCACTCACACAACGTTCATTCCCTCTACTGACAGGACTTTAGTCTGTTTCGCTCCTTCAGATACCAGGCGGTCGTCCTTTATGTTCTCTGGATGTCTTCATTCTGATTGGACCATTGTGTAGACGTACAGCCCGCACTAAAGACCGCCGTGTCAGCTGACCTGATCTGCTGATTTCTGTTAGTCAGTAAAAAGCGCGGCTCTAGAGGTGAATTTTTTACATCTAGTTAAACAGATTAATTACGTCTCATTTCACCTCAACTCTTCAAGGAGCTGACGACGTTCAAGGCAGCGTTTCCTGTCTCTTTGTCTCGTCTTGTTTAGTTTTGACTCGTCTCATTTTGTTTCATCTCGTTTTGTGTATTCTTGTTTCATCTAATCTCATTTTGTCTCTTTTTATTCATCTTATTGTTTTATCTTATTTCTCCTTATTTAATTTCATTACATTTCACCTCCGTTTGTCTCATCTCCCTTCAAGGAGCTGACAATGTTCAATACAACATCTTGTTTTATCTCTTTTATCTTGTTTCATCTCCTTTGATCTTGTTTCATCTCTTTTGATCTTGTTTCATCTCTTTTGATCTTGTTTCACCTCTTGATCTTGTTTCATCTCTTTTGATCTTGTTTCATCTCTTGATCTTGTTTCATCTCCTTTGATCTTGTTTCTTGTCCTTTGATCTTGTTTCATCTCTTGATCTTGTTTCATCTCCTTTGATCTTGTTTGATCTCCTTTGATCTTGTTTTTCTTTATTCGTCTTGTTTCTTTTTTCTCTTTGTATCTTTCGTCTCTCTCTCTCAATCTCACCTTCTTTTATCTTGTTTTGTTTTATCTTGTCTCGTTTCTTGTCTCATCTCATCTCTTCCTGTTCATTATTTTGCCTCATCTTGTGTTTTCATTTTCTCTTTTTTTCCAGCTCTTTTAGTTCTGATTGCCTCGTCTTGTCTTCTATTGTTTCGTCTTGGTGGATCTCTTCTTGTGTCTTTCCATCTTGTTTTATCTTGTCTCATTTCACCTCTATGAAATGAGACAAGGTCTTCTCTTGCCTAGTGACACTGAGCCAACAAAGTTTAATGCTGCATTTTGTCTCTTTTCATCTTGATTCATCTAACATTCTCATCTCTTCCTGTCTGTTATTGTGCCTCGTCTTGTGTTTTCATTTTTTTCCAGCTCATGTAGTTTCTATTGTCCCGTCTTGTCTCATATTGTTTCATCTTGGTTGATCTCTTGTCTCATTTAATCTTTTTTCTTTTCTTTCATCTCTGTTCGTCTCTTCTTGTCTCATTTCTTCTAGTCTAGTGTCACAGAGCTGATAAAGTTCAATGCTACATTAAGCCTCTTTAGATCTTGTTTCATTTCAGTGTATCATGTTGTTTTGTCTTGTTTCATCTGTTTTTTATTGTTTGATCTTGTTTCTCTCTTCTTGTCCTATATATCTGGTTTCCTCTCATCTCTTCTAGTTTCAGCATTTTGTCTTTTTGTCTCAGTTTTTTTTGGCTCATCTCAGTTTGTCCCTTTTCTTCTTTAATCTTGTTTTATCTTGTCTGGCTTTGTTTAATCTCAGTTTATCACTTTTCAATTTGCTTTGTTTCATTTTATCTTGTTCATTCTCGGTTTATCCTGTTTCATTTTTATTTCATTATGTTTTATCTTGTTTTAGTCATTTTTACTCCTGTTTAATGTCTGTGCTGTTTTTTGTTGTTGGATCTTGCATGGCTCTTGGTTCTGTAACTTTTATTTAAGAATTTCTTTTAAACACCAAAAATGTAGAAAACCGTCTCTCAAATGGGAGCTTGCTCTTAGAACTGGCTCATTTCTAAGTTTTCTTAGCTCAACATCAGCAGGTCCTTTAAAAGCATGATGACCACATGAGGGAGAAAAGCCGTTAAAGAGGCACCGCTAGCCTCTTAGCTGGTGGCTAATTGGCTGTCATTAAGTCTTATCAGCATGTAGGGATACTCAGCCTCGGTCAGAGAGCCACAGAGATGAGGAGGGACGGTGAGTTCTGATTGGCCATCTCTGATGACAGTCACCTGGTATCTGAATGAGCACAACCCTTGGTTAATGCTAACTGTAATCAGGCTCTCACTCACAGATGAGGATGTCTGTTAGGCACAGATGAGAAGAAGCGGGAGCAGTGAGCGTGTTAGTTCAAAACAAAGGTCAGAACCTAAAGCAGTGACCACGCCCACACAGAAGCATGCATGCTGAGCAGACAGCTGAGTTTCCACATCGTGCAGGTTGACGTCTGCATGCATCGGACAGCTGTCAGTCATGGTGCTGTTTGTTAAAAAGATCAGCATCACACACACTCCAGCCCCCCACCCCCACCCCCCCCCACATGTATGCGTGGTGTAGAGCAGCCATGCAGCGAGAGAGAGAGAGAGAGAGAGAGAGTGACTGACTGAAAGGATGATGATGTGCTGATGATGAAGTTGCTGCGGGATAGAAAAAAAACAAGTCTTGCAGAACAGAAAGGTGACATCACGTAGAATCAGCAGGTCAGAACAGAACGTGATTGGTTAGATCACTGGAAACAGAAGGTGATTGGTTCAAATGCCGGAGCGAGGCTCGGGCGTCAGCGTGTCACACGTACAGAGGCAGCCAGGTCATGCTGAATCAGATCTCTGTCACTCTCTGTCTCTCACACAACCACACACAGCACACTGGCGCTATGAGTGGACTGGAGGTGCAGTATGCAGTCGATGGCGTGTGCGTGCGGTAACACATTCATCTGCCATGGCAGTTGGTCCATGCACCCCCCCACCCTGGAGCCCAAACAGAGGCAGAGAAGCAGCATGAGCTCAAAAACAGAGAACACACAAACACCAAGCTTCATGCCGACTGCAGCACCGCCGGAGTCCAGACTGGGATTATGATGGTTGAATGACATCAGTGCTGCAGTCGGCCCAACAGCGAGGAGTCTCTATAGACGAATCCACGGAAACATGGATGTTTACAGGCCGCCGTTCCTGCGCTGGCATCTCACTTTAACATGTTTGAAGAGAAGCGAGTAAAAACGTAAACGTCTAAGGCCCGGATCAGACCAAAGATCTGCTAGAAACACGCCTGTTTCAGAAATCTACAGCGGCAATAGCTGTGATTTCTCTCTAGTCTTTATTATTGTCGCAGTTGTTAATTATGCTGGCAGATTTTTACATTTCTGTTAGTTTTCTATTTCGCAAAAATACTTCATTTTCGTTTAGTTTGTAGTAGTTTTAGTTTTTGCAGTAATATGGCACAGATATGCAAAATTAATCTACACATGCTCTACTCTATGTGTTCTCTACTCTACCTATTCTCCACTCTACCTGTTCTCCACTCTACCTGTTCTCTACTCTACCTGTTGTCCACTTTACTTGTTCTCCACTCTACCTGTTCTCTACTCTACCTGTTCTCTACTCTACCTGTTCTTTACTCTACCTATTCTCCACTCTACCTGTTCTCCACTCTACCTGTTCTCTACTCTACCTGTTGTCCACTTTACTTGTTCTCCACTCTACCTGTTCTCCACTCTACCTGTTCTCCACTCTACATGTTGTCCACTCTACCTGTGTCTCTCTACCTGTTGTCCACTCTACCTGTTCTCTACTCTACCTGTTCTCCACTCTACCTGTTCTCCACTCTACCTGTTGTCTCTCTACCTGTTCTCTACTCTACCTGTTGTCCAATCCACCTGTTCTCTACTCTACCTATTCTCCACTCTACCTGTTCTTTACTCTACCTGTTCTCTACTCTACCTGTTCTTTACTCTACCTGTTCTGTACTCTACCTGTTCTTTACTCTACCTGTTCTGTACTCTACCTGTTCTTTACTCTACCTGTTCTCTACTCTACCTGTTCTTTACTCTACCTGTTCTCTACTCTACCTGTTCTTTACTCTACCTGTTCTGTACTCTACCTGTTGTCCACTTTACTTGTTCTCCACTCTATCTGTTCTCTACTCTACCTGTTGTCCACTCTACCTGTTCTCCACTCTACCAGTTCTCCACTCTACCTGTTCTCCACTCTACCTGTTCTGTACTCTACCTGTTCTCCACTCTACCTGTTCTCCACTGTACCAGTCCTTCACTCTACCTGTTCTCTACTCTACCTGTTGTCTCTCTACCTGTTCTCCACTCTACCTGTTCTCCACTCTACCTGTTGTCCACTCTACCTGTTCTCTACTCTACCTGTTCTCTACTCTACCTGTTCTCCACTCTACCTGTTGTCCACTCTACCTGGTCTCTACTCTACCTGTTCTCCACTCTACCTGTTCTCCACTCTACCTGTTCTCCACTCTACCTGTTGTCCACTCTACCTGGTCTCTACTCTACCTGTTCTCCACTCTACCTGTTGTCCACTCTACCTGTTCTCCACTCTACCTGTTGTCCACTCTACCTGTTCTCTACTCTACCTGTTGTCCACTCTACCTGTTCTCCACTCTACCTGTTCTTTACTCTACCTGTTCTCTACTCTACCTGTTCTTTACTCTACCTGTTCTCTACTCTACCTGTTCTTTACTCTACCTGTTCTCTACTCTACCTGTTCTTTACTCTACCTGTTCTGTACTCTACCTGTTGTCCACTTTACTTGTTCTCCACTCTACCTGTTCTCTACTCTACCTGTTCTTTACTCTACCTGTTCTGTACTCTACCTGTTGTCCACTCTACCTGTTCTCCACTCTACCTGTTCTTTACTCTACCTGTTCTCTACTCTACCTGTTCTTTACTCTACCTGTTCTCTACTCTACCTGTTCTTTACTCTACCTGTTCTCTACTCTACCTGTTCTTTACTCTACCTGTTCTGTACTCTACCTGTTGTCCACTTTACTTGTTCTCCACTCTACCTGTTCTCTACTCTACCTGTTCTTTACTCTACCTGTTCTGTACTCTACCTGTTGTCCACTTTACTTGTTCTCCACTCTACCTGTTCTCTACTCTACCTGTTGTCCACTCTACCTGTTCTCCACTCTACCTGTTCTCCACTCTACCAGTTCTCCACTCTACCTGTTCTCCACTCTACCTGTTGTCCACTCTACCTGTGTCTCTCTACCTGTTGTCCACTCTACCTGTTCTCTACTCTACCTGTTCTCCACTCTACCTGTTCTCCACTGTACCAGTCCTTCACTCTACCTGTTCTCCACTCTACCTGTTGTCTCTCTACCTGTTCTCTACTCTACCTGTTGTCCAATCCACCTGTTCTCTACTCTACCTATTCTCCACTCTACCTGTTCTCTACTCTACCTGTTCTTTACTCTACCTGTTCTCTACTCTACCTGTTCTCTACTCTACCTGTTGTCCACTTTACTTGTTCTCCACTCTACCTGTTCTCTACTCTACCTGTTGTCCACTCTACCTGTTGTCCACTCTACCTGTTCTCCACTCTACCAGTTCTCCACTCTACCTGTTCTCCACTCTACCTGTGTCTCTCTACCTGTTCTCCACTCTACCTGTTGTCCACTCTACCTGTTCTCTACTCTACCTGTTCTCCACTCTACCTGTTCTCTACTCTACCTGTTCTCTACTCTACCTGTTCTCCACTCTACCTGTTGTCCACTCTACCTGGTCTCTACTCTACCTGTTCTCCACTCTACCTGTTGTCCACTCTACCTGTTCTCCACTCTACCTGTTGTCCACTCTACCTGTTCTCCACTCTACCTGTTGTCCACTCTACCTGTTCTCTACTCTACCTGTTGTCCACTCTACCTGTTCTCTACTCTATCTGTTGTCCACTCTACCTGTTCTCCACTCTACCTGTTGTCCACTCTACCTGTTCTCCACTCTACCTGTTGTCCACTCTACCTGTTCTCCACTCTACCTGTTGTCCACTCTACCTGTTCTCTACTCTACCTGTTGTCCACTCTACCTGTTCTCTACTCTACCTGTTCTCCACTCTACCTGTTCTCCACTCTACCTGTTCTCCACTCTACCTGTTGTCCACTCTACCTGTTCTCCACTCTACCTGTTCTCTTCTCTACCTGTTCTCTACTCTACCTGTTCTCCACTCTACCTGTTCTCCACTGTGACATAATCACATTTAAAGTTATTTCCAAGTAGAAATTAACTGTGTCGTGGGGAGGGCAGATGGTCGGGTGGTTTAGGGCGCTGCCCATGTACGCGGGCGGCCTGGGTTCGAGTCCGGCCTGTGGCCCTTTGCCGCATGTCTCTCCCCACTCTCTTCCCTGTTTCCGAGTCTATCCATTGTCCTTACTCTATCGAATAAAGGCATGAAAAAGCCCATAAATAAATCTTTGAAAAAAGAAAAAGAAATTAACTGTGTTGTAAACTGACAGACATTTAAATGTTTCAGTCTGAACTCATCCTCTCATGAATCTTTGGTCTAAACTGGTCTTAACATGACTTTTTATGCAACTTTATTTTGAAAGTGATATAAAGGAAGTGGAGTTCTGATCTTGAATAAGAAGTTAATTCTTTAAAAATGCATTTTTTAATGTATATTATTTTATTTCTATTTATTTATGGCATCTATTGTTGGCCATTAAAGGCCTGAGTTTACTAATTCATTAAAATCTTAGAAGGAAAAAATAGAAATGCATAAAAATCAAAGTTTTTGCTCAATTTTAACATACTCAAGGCTGTGATAATCCCCTCAAGGAAATTCAGTTTGCATGTAGAATATAAAAAATATTTCTATATTTTTTTTCAATAAAAAAATCTGGGGTTTTGCACTTAATCTGGCATTTACAGGGTTAAATCCCAAAATATTAATCCATATATGATATCTATGATCAGCGGTCTTATTAAACAGAACTTTATCACTAATATGAGGCGGATGGTCGGTGGACGGCGTCTAAGACATCAAATCTAAACAATGTCAGGACGGTCAGGTTCAGTTACCTTCATCCGCAGATGTCTAACGTTTTTAACTCAACTATGCCAAGACGCCACCGCAGCTATGGTACCCACTATGAGATGGCGGCGCCCACTGATGGCGTTGGGATTCGTCTATACGTGACTCTGGCATACATGATAGACACTCAGACACACAGACAGAAAGACAGACAGACGGTCAAGCAGTAGGTTCAGTGCTTATCTGTTTTTCCAAAGAGCCTGTCAGACAGCAGAAAAACACCTCATGCAGCCTGAGAAGGTTCCAGAGAGTCAGCGCTCGCTCCGTTTGTTTTCATTTTGTCTCCATGGACAGAGTAAACTTTCGAGTATAGGACGCCCACAGTGCGACCTCTGCGGGTCGATCGTTTCTCTCCCTCTCTCCCTGCCGGCTCTTTCAGCAGTGCTTGATGGAAAAACGATGATGGTTAAAGAAGGAAACAGGCGCTGGGAGGAGGAGAGGCTGCTGGGAGCAAAAACAACTGCAGATGAGGGGAAACGCAACAGAAACACAGGGAGAAGCTGTGACCCATGATCTGCTCCTAACTCTGAGCAGCATCCACCCCCCAAACGCTCGAATCCATCAAACCTCAGTGCCGCCTCCTCAATCCAGTGCAGCTTCAAGCCAAATCTGCTTTTTGACTTTTGGAGAACAGGAGCAAAGAACTGAGGATCTGAGGATGGATTAGAGATCATTTATCTCCCTCACCAACCTTCACCCTCGTCTCTACCCGCCTCTACGCTAACCACAGCATGATGGCACTGGTCTGAAATGAAAACAAACTGGATCCAGAGGTTGGATTGCAGATCCAAAGGGACCGTGGAGGTCTGGCACAGCTGGGTGGGTAAAAGCATGGTTCTGATTTTCATATCTGAGGATGTTTCACTGTAAAAGTCAGAGAAGGTGACGGAGCTGACATCAGAGCTTACGCATACCGCACTGCAACGAGGCACGCTGCCAGGTCTGTGCTGCAAAGAACCCTGGGTAATGGAGTGCAGTAATGAGCTGAAGCTAACTGTGGATGAGCAGCAGTGAGGAAAGAGCGGGACACCTGGGTAACCACCAGACCTCCATCAGACTTTAATCATGTCTAAATAACCCACAGATCAGGATGGAAGGGTGTCAGAAAACCTCCAAAGAAGACCAAAACCTGCATCACAAGAGCCCCATACCCCTTTTGGTTTCTAAAAAAGGACTAAACAGTTGATCAGACTCTAGAGAGAGGTGGCCTCTATGCTGACAACATCCAAACGTGATCCTTCGCTCAGCCTCAGCACCACAAAGTCCCACTGAACTCCTCCTCCTCCTTTGTTTGTCCAAATCTTTTTGTTTCGTTCTCATGGATCGTGCCAGGCAAGGAGGTCTAAAAATGTGAGATTTGGACACAACAAGCTCTACGTGGAGGGAAAAGACCTGGTCTGGACCCTAGCTCCACACTCGGACTCTGACAGCAGGCGTTCATCTAGGAGTAAAGACACGCCAACACACAGGGCTCTGATTGGTCCTGATGTCTGTGCAGGATGAAGACGCCGCGGCGCCAGCAGCACCGAGCCTCTCTCTCTCTCTACGCCTACAGGTGAAGGAGCAAGGTGGGCAGGAAGCAGCGTGAAATGGAAGGAGGGAAGGATGGACAGGAGGGAGCAAGGAAGGGAAGGAGAAGCAACTGAGAAGACGGATAAAGACAACACGCATGCACGCACCCACGCACGCACAAACGCGCTCTCACGCTGACAGAGAGACAGACGGGAGTCAAACTACGGCTGTCCGATATGCGAGCAGATGCACACACTCGCTAACACGCACGCCGAACTGACACACGAAGAACTGAGGAGAAAAGATGAGGGGTGGACGCTACTCTAGTGAGGAGATGGGAGGATGACAAAAAGGGATGAGAGAACGGAGAAACCAAAGACAAAGATGGCCGACTAAAGGAATCTTATCGATGCTACATAAGAGCCTGTATTTAGATCAGCTACAATCTAAATACGTCTAGAAAAGAACGACGTCTACTCATGGAGAACAGCAGAAACACATGTCAGAATATCTGCAGACCTGGAAGACCTCAGAATACAGAATAGAGCTGTGGGGGTGTGGCTTCACATGGACCTGAGTATCGCCGTTTCGGCCGCTGCTTGGGTTTTATGTTAGGGTGTGTCAGCGTCACATCCAGGACTAGGACTAGTCCTTATCCCAGTTCTGGGAAACCAGATTACTTGTAGACCTCTGACAGTAAACGGGATACTGCGGCGTGTACACGCTTCATCCTGTTTTCTGACAGCTGGCGACCACCTGTGCAGGTGTGGCCTCAGTCAAGCGACGAATCCGCAAAACAACGTGGCGGCGACGACGAGAGGTTCGACACAGCTTTATTTATATAAATATTATCTTTAGACATGAAAGAAAGTCCTGAATAAAAGACCAGACTGACAGGAAACAGAACGACAGAAAAAAACCCAGAGACCAAAAACAAGGAAGTAGTCATAAACAGATAAAATCATTAAAACTTTGTACTAATTATTAGAGTCACCGTGGTCAGAACTCAGTATTCTTCCCTAAAAATAAGGTTCCTATGGGGTTAGGTTCCTGGTCTTGTGCATTGTTCAGTAAAAAAAGCAATACATCATCCTAAATTATAACCAGCTTAACCCTTTACCTTCTGACCCAGCGTCGGCGCTGTTTTATATGTCCGGAGTATTATTACTGTAACTCCGTCAACGTTTGTCCGATTAGAAAAATTCCAACGGTGTTGGAAAGCTGAGAGTTGCGGGCATGCGCACAGATATGGTTCATTACGGTACTCACAAACTTATGACGTGGGCATTCATAGCAAAACACCAGTTTTGTATTGTTCTTCTTTTAAACTGCTGACAATTCCATATAATGTGCAATAATCATTAACCAGATGTTGAAAAGTCAAGTTCAAGTACTCCTGGGGAAAAAAGGGACCAAAGCTCTCAGACTTCCAGCCATAATAACAAAATATGTCCAAATCGCCATATTAAACTCAGTAGGTAAAGGGTTAATATTGCATAAATACAGTAAAACTAGGTATGAAAGATTTGAAAAAAAAAAAAAAAAAAAAAGATCTAAATGTGATTTGGCTCATAAAGGAATGATAATTTTTTTCATATTATTCTCATTTTGATTAAGGAAATCAAATACATGAAGAGCAGAAGTAGGACTTTGGTAAACTATCCTGATAAAAATACTTGAATGTGTAGAGCAGAAAATCTCTGCTGCAAAAAAAATGGACCAAAGTTTTGAAACATTTCAGGTTAAAGAAAAATTCCACTGTCTGCGATTTGAAAATTGCTGCAGGTCATGTTATGATTTAATCTAATTTGAGATTAATTGCCCATCCCTACATCAGACTGTATTGTTTTCTATAGTTTTGCATAATAAAATATTATATCATACAATAATATGTTGATCATAAATCATGTTGGACTGTATTGAATCGTAATGTTATGTACTGGATTGTAATGTTCTATATTGTAATAGAATGTATCATATAATACTGTATCATAATGTATTAAAACATAAATTGTATCATATTGTATTGAGATGTATTGGACTGTAATGTACAATACTGCATCATTTTTTTATCATATTGTGATGTGTCTTAACATATCAACATTTCCTATCTCATCATAATGTATAACATTATAATCTGTCATATAGTAATGCATGAGACATATCAATGAAATGTATCCAGTGGTAACATACTGTGTAGTATCTTACTGTATTGTTAAATCATATAGTATCAAATGTATTATTATGTATGGTACTGTACTGTAACTGTTATAGTGTATCCTGTCCCAGTGTATTGTATCTTGTTTTATCGTATTATATGTAAGGGTTAATGCCCAACGAGGTGTTCAATTATTAGGGATTAATGGACTTCCTGGAGCACGGTTGCCTCCGTGAAGTCCATTAATCCCCGTTATATAACCCATTTATACCATGGTCACTTACCAATGAAAATAATTATCAAAATTCTAATTTATAATTTCATATGTTTTGTGATCAAAATAGAAAGTTTTATTGAATCAATTTCTTTCCCCTAGCAACACCTGAGGGCTTGACTAATAACTGGAAAAGCCATTCCAATCCCACAATGTTCTTAGGGAATGTAAATGTTATTCAGTACTCCGGTAAATAGGACGGGCCACAGATACCAAGTCACAACGGAACAAACAAACTAGTCCTCGCAGCGACCTTTCTGAACAGATTTATCAATGAAAAGACATGAAGACGAGTTAGACTGAGAGTCATCTGTGATCAGACTATAAACCTGTACGTTAACATGAACAGTCATGTGATCAGACTATAAACCTGTACGTTAACATGAACAGTCATGTGATCAGACTATAAACCTGTACGTTAACATGAACAGTCATGATCAGACTATAAACCTGTACGTTAACATGAACAGTCATGATCAGACTATAAACCTGTACGTTAACATGAACAGTCATGATCAGACTATAAACCTGTACGTTAACATGAACAGTCATGTGATCAGACTATAAACCTGTACGTTAACATGAACAGTCATGTGATCAGACTATAAACCTGTACGTTAACATGAACAGTCATGTGATCAGACTATAAACCTGTACGTTAACATGAACAGTCATGTGATCAGACTATAAACCTGTACGTTAACATGAACAGTCATGATCAGACTATAAACCTGTACGTTAACATGAACAGTCATGTGATCAGACTATAAACCTGTACGTTAACATGAACAGTCATGTGATCAGACTATAAACCTGTATGTTAACATGAACAGTCATGTGATTGAAATCTTAGTTTTATCAGGCCAGCTGTTTGAATAAACAGAATAATTTCTCCTTCTGCACTACGAGGTCACAGAGGTGAAACGGCGCTGTCCACGCCCTGCAGGTGCTGATTCTTCATCAATATTTATCAGATATTATCATGCTGGTTTATCAGAAGTGTTTCCTTTGGCTCTACGAAGAAATAATGGCTTCTTTTCTTTTGTTTGTGTTATTTGAATCTTCTGACAATAGTTTATAGCAGTTAGAACAGGAGGGAAGTGAGTTTTTAGTGACACCTCTCAGAGTTAAGGTGAGCCTAGAAACAAGACGTATGTCGGATATAGAAGATAAGACTGTCTTACGTTACTGGTCTTAAACCTGGAGTCTGTCATTTTATTTATATTAGTTAAGTGACGGTTGATGGCGGTCTGCAGTCTCCTTAGGCTGGCAGCGCTGCTCAGAAAATACGACTGTCTCAGGTTGCTATGGTTACTCCTAATGGAGTACAGCTAACGACTGCTGCGCATTAATTTGGAACAGTGTGATGATTTTTTGACTGGAACTACTTGAGAAGTTCGAAAGGTGTCCGTATATCAGAAGTTAATGGACACCAATGGAATTTCCAGAGCCAATCAGAATCGAGTATTCACCAAGACCATGGTATAATGGATGATATACTGTATGGTAGTGTGTCAAATACTGTTTTATATCAATGGTGTAACTTTGTACTGCACTCTATTATCTGGTATAGTATTATATCTTATCAGATCGTACTATAGGATACTGCATCAAATCATATACTACTGTATTATATTATACTGTATTGTGTTATACTGTCTCTTACTACATGGTCTGCTGTTGCTGAAAGGATGTTGAGCTCTGTTTCTGCAGAAATGTTTGTGTCTGACAGTACTCTCTGCTCCACTGTGATTTTCTCTGGCGTCTGAATCCCCACAGTCTGTGCCGTAGTAAAAAGCATGACCATCATCTGCATAAATAAGACGCAGTAATCAGAAAGCAGGATACGAGCATCACCATGTTTACAGGGCTATAAATAACCAGGTTCTCTGTGTGCATGTAAACGCTGTATCCCCGTACTACCAAAACTGGGATAAGCTCATAACCGGGATACTCGGGTCCACAGAAACGCACTCATGAAGAAAGAAAAACAGGTAGAAAATCATCATCAGAGGGGCTGAACGGGACGTCAGAGCTGGAAATACTGTTACAGGAATCACCAACAATA
Source organism: Cheilinus undulatus (assembly GCF_018320785.1). Lineage (NCBI taxonomy): Eukaryota > Metazoa > Chordata > Actinopteri > Labriformes > Labridae > Cheilinus > Cheilinus undulatus. Next base: position 1,206,408 of record NC_054875.1, read on the forward strand.
GCAGCAAAAGGAGAGAGAGAGAGAAGGAGGAGGAAGAGAGGAGGAAGAGAAAGAGGAAGAGGGAACTTTAAATCGGAAGTCTTGAACAGCAGCAGAGTGTGATGGGGCTTTTATACTCGAAGGTTTACAGTTTAGAGAAGCCGTATGGAAGCCGTTTAATGAGAATGAATCCATGGCAGTGACGTCTAATCATCTCTACAGTTCAATCACAGAAGTATTGATCAACACGTTATTGATTTAGAGGAAAGAGAGGACACCTGTACATGTTTACAGCAGGATCATCCACAGTAACCACGCTTGACCTCATTCACAAACAGAAGAAAGGGGAGGTGCACGAGGAGCCGCTGTTTCCTCTCCGACCTCACGTCCGCGTCTTCGACTAGTCCTCTAAACTCTGAGTAAAGGCGGAGTCTGTGCGGACGCCGCCACGGAGAGAGAACAGCCAGCCTCCTCCTGCACCCGCCAACACTCAACAATAAAACACACTCTGGACTGGGACCGGGACTGGGTTTGGACCAGACCAGCGGCTCAGACCAGAAGAACAGAGCCGGTCAGGACTGGGTGCTGTTTGAGGGAGAATCAGAGAAAAGAAAGAGGAGACATTGCACAAACACGAGCAGCGAGCGAGCCGGAGGGGGACACAACCAGAGAGTCAAAATACTGCAGTCCACGTGCCGTGCAGCAGTGTGGTGTTTCTGTGTGGAGGAGGCTGTGTAGTGTTTGTGTGTTGGTGTGTGTGTTGATGTGTACATGCGTTCGGCGGACTCACTCCCGGGGGCTGGGCTGGTATTGGCTGTAGCGGTGGAGAGAGCTACGTGAGAGGGGGTAGAGATAGTGTTTACGTCGTGGAGCTGACTGAGCACGGAGGAGCGCCGTCTCACCGCTCCCTGAAACGAACCGCTTCGCTTGAACGTGCTCACTACCTCCATCTGCAGGACAGAGACAAAACAGCAGCACTCAGTGAGGGCAGGAAGGGCCGGTCTGAGCGTGTGTGGGCGTGTCTGAGCATGTGTGGGCGTGTTTGAGCTGTAGTGAAAATCCTGGTTTTGACTGTTGCATCCTGGTGTTGTGTGTTTGTCGTGAATCTACGGTGGCCAGGAGGTCCCACATGGATGCATTACTGAAACAGAAAAGGCAAACAGCTATGACGGAAACCCAAGCCGCTGCAAATCAACCACTAGTCACCGACGGCCACATGCAAAAAGCTCACAGCAGAAACAATCCTGCAACAGAGGTTCCACAGATTCTTAATCCAGACAGATTTATTAATCCAATGATACTCAACATGTGGCTCTGTTGTGATGATTTGTGGCTCTTTTATGTCTTCATATGAAATATTATTACCCCAGAAAACCTTAGAAAGGGAAACTTTGACCTCAGAAATTAATCAAAATAATCAGTTTGTTTCCCAGACTGATACAGAAGGCTTCAACTGTCAAACTTAACTGTCCCATTTATCCCATTTTTGCCCCTTTTCACTGTTTTTGATAAAATTAAGCTATCTTTGCCATTAAATACCATTTTTTTCTCCTTTTCACCATTTTCTCACCACTTTTCACCCATTTAAACTACCTTTTTCCATTAACACTAGAACCGCCGTGGATCTCTACATACCTAAAACAGCCAACGGGTCAAATTAACCTGTCAGTAAAGTGCCTTGATTTTCATGAATAGCACTGATCTAGGACTGTTAGTTACCCACTGTCACTGACCAGCTTATTAACCACAGATAGAAAACTAGACCACTGTTGGAAGATAATCTGTCACCTAGAAAATCATCTTTGGACTGATTGGTAATCCTGAAACTTCCTCTTCACCGTATTCCTCTTCATTATAAGCACTGAGATTACCTTTAGACATTTATCAAAGGTAAATATCTATTTTCCCCTTCTAGTGACTTCTAATCAGGCATTGCTGTAATAGAGAGAGGGCATTTCCATTGATGCATCTATTTGTTGCTGGTGTGAAATAAAACAGTGGGAAAATCAAGGCTTTCTTATGGGGTAAATTTGACCTGCATGGTGGTTTAGACATAAATGTCCATTAATAAAAATGTTATTTTTATGACACCAGGTGCTATTTAACAGTTTTTTAGGAAAAATCAAAGACTGACAGTCTTTAAAACTGTAGACACATCAGGTAAAATACAGTTAAAGAACAGCCTTGGGTAAATTTGACCCACTGGCATTTCTAGTGTTGAATACCACTTTTGTTTTTTTTATGCCCATTTTTTTTCTCTCATTTTTTTTTTTACCCGATTTTTGCCATTTTTGGACCATTTTCACCACCTTTGACTTATTTTCAGTGCTACTTCAAGCCACTTTTGGACAATATTTGCCACCAGTAACTTATTTTTTATTGCTACTTCAAGCCGTATTTTCCACTTTGGACCATTTTTGCCACCTTTGCCCTCTTACCTCTGCCAAGGAGGTTATGTGATCGGGTGCGTTTGTTAGTTTGTTTGTTAGCAACCTAACTCAAAAAGTCATGGACGGATTTTGATGAAATTTTCAGGAAATGTCAGAAATGGCATAAGGAAGAACTGATTAGATTTTGGGACTGATCCGGATCGGCGTCTGGATCCAGGAATTGTTTTAAGGATCCTGTACTATTGGGAGATAGGGCTAATGGTGGAGGTCTGTGCTGTTACCACTTTACATCAGGAGATGGCGGACATGAGTAACTTCAATCCTAGCAGCATTTGTGGGTGTGTTTCTGTTCAAAGTTTTGGAGTTTATAGAGTTTGAAAGACACGCCCAGTCGAGGAGACGAGTCAGAGTGTAACAGAGAGAAAGACAGGGAATTGTAGCGAGAATACTCACAATGCTGGGAGGAATAGAGGAATATTCACCCTCTGCCATGACTTCCTCTTCCAGTAAGACCATGGGTGAGACTGTCAGTGCATCTGATGGCACCCATAGTGAAGCCAATGCTTTTCCTCACCGTGTTTCCACCCCACCGGGGAGGGAGTAATTGGTGGATGCCGTGGTGGGGGGCACACGGAGACGGATCCGGGAATTTTTATAAAGGATTCTTCACTATTGGGAGATAGGGCTAATGGTGGAGGTCTGCGCTCTCTGAGTGCTTTTCTAGTTTTTATTGCTACTTTTAGCCATTTTTGCCTTTTTGGACCATTTTTGCGACCTTTGACTTATCTTTATTGCCACTGTCCACTTACATTGTGGCTCTTGTAAAGGTTTTTTTTTCAACAATTTGTCTCTTTGGTTGAGCAGGGTTGAGTAACATTGGTTAAACTTTACAATTAACACACAGACTGAATGTTTCACTTCCTTTTTTAACTTTATTTATCTGTGTGGGCAATAACCGTCCGGTCCGTCAGCAATAGTTGTCCCTAACAACAGCAACAGTTAAGGCTTTCAGTGGCCTGTGCTTGTATTGCAGCCAGCTGCAGTTTTCTGTCTCTTTACATTTGTGTGAGACCTCCAGGCTACTGTATGAAACCCTGAAAAAACTCAAATCTTTGACCCCTGCATCATCCAGACTTGGCTATTACTCCCCAGGTTCCTGATCATATCTCAGACTCTCCACCCCTACATCCCCAGAGTTTCTGACTACAGTCTCTTTGCTGTCCTATTGGTTCTTTGCAGAGAGTCCCTGTTGGGGGCAGGAAGTGATTTCTGCATAGATAAACTTAACCAATCCTTAAGCTCCGTTTCTGTCTGGAAAGTAGTGAAATATTCAGACAAAAATAGTTTGACAAAATCTTGCAGTTAAACGACAGCAGACAGGAATTTGAAAAGGTCTCAGTCTAAACTTTGGGTGAGCAGTGTCACACAACACTCCGTCCAGTCTCGCATCATGACGGGAAATCCGTCTCGTTTTAGAGATCCAGATCATGTGGCTCAGCTCAGTAGGGCTGGTTGCTCTTCATTTGGTTCCAGTCTGGATTTAAGTCTGGATCATTCCTCACTTTCATACACACTTCCTTAATGTTGGCATCTTTTGGAAAAGTGGGTGGAACCCTCGCTCCTCGCCAGTTCCACCCACTTTTCCAAAAGTTGCCAACTATGGCCTACTGTTTGGCAAAAAATGGACGACCACACCTAGAAGTGGTGTCCCATGAGGCTCTGGTTTGGCCCCATCCTGTATTCCCAGTATATGCTAATGATAGGGGGTCTGTTTTCCAGAATGACACCGCTCCCTGCTGTGAGAACCTGGTTCTTTAAGGTCCTTTAAGGGTGAAAGTTCATTTACTATTCAAACAACGTGAATAAAAATGACAGCAAAGATGCCATCCATAGGGGGTCCTAAATCTCCAGGAGAGCTCAGCCGGACTCAAACCGTTCTGTTTGTTTGTGCTCATCCATTAATGAAGAAACTCTGATCCTTCTACTGCTGCAACCAAACTCTAGACTTCCTGCAGATTTTCACATTAAATTTACCCGACTATTGATCAGCCTGGACTATTGACCATCAGAGCGTTCCACTAAAACACAAGGATGAGCACAGAGTGATGAAATACGTGAAAATATTGATCTTGGAGTCAAATCTGTTCAGATGTGGGGTCTGTTTTCAGACGTCTGTCCTACATTCGGCTTCACTCTGATGGTCAGCCTCAGCAGAAGGACAGGCTGCTGTTTAATGCTTTTACTGAACACTCTACATCACTGATCATCAACTGGGGGCCAAATCAGGCCCCCCAAAGCTTCCTGTCCGGCCCCCAGAAGATCATTAGATTCAGTAAAGCAGGAAAAGAAAATGTTGTGGTTTTAAGAGTATCTTTTGGCTTTAAAAGTCTGCAGCTGTTAAAAAAACTATTCATATTCACATAGTTTTACACAGACAACATTTGATCTGTTTTAACAGAAATTCACTTGTCAGCCATTATCAGTAAATATTTTAAAAATGGGTTAAAACTGGCAAAAATGGCCAGGTAAAGAGGTTAGAGTGGGCGATAAGCACCCAAATGGGCTGTGGACAAAAACTTAGAGGAAAAGTGGTGAAAAGATGTTAAAATGTGGCAAATTATTAGTATAAAAGGAAAAATGGGCAAAAAGTATATAAAAAAATAATGAAAAGTGTCAAAAATAGACAAAAAGAGGCAAAAAAGGATAAAGGAAGGATGAAACAGGCAGGGAAAGTGATTTAAAGGAGTTAAAGAATGGCAAAAAAAAAAAAAAAAAGGTTAAAGAGGCAAAGAAGGGCAAAAAGTATCAAAAATGTGTTAAAAGTGGCAAAAATGGCCAGATAAAGGGGTTAAAGATCAGGCGCTAAGTGTCTAAGTGGGTTATGGAGAGGCACAAAGGGGCAAAAACTTACAGGAAAAGTGGGGAAAAGAGGTTAAAATGTGGCACAACATTTATATAAAAGGAAAAAGGGGCACATAGTCTATTAAAAATGGGTTAAAAGTGGCAAAAATGGTGAAAGAAATAATGAAAGTGGCAGAAAAGGATAAAGGAGAGATAAAACAGGCAAGAAAAGTGATTTAAAGGAGTTAAAGAACGGCAAAAAAAAATGGTTAAAGAGGCAAAAACAGCAAAAAGTATCAAAAATGGGTTAAAACTGGCAAAAATGTCCAGATAAAGAGGTTAGAGTGGGCAATAAGTGTCCAAATGGGTTGTGGAAAAAACTTACAGGAAAAGTGGTGAAAAGAGGTTCAAATGTGGCACAACATTAGTATAAAAGGAAAAAAGGAGCAAAAAGTATATAAAAATGGGTTAAAAATCATGAAAAGTGGTAAAAAAAAGGATAAAGGAGTGTTAAAATTGGCACAAAGTGTGTCAGAGTTGGCAGAAGTAAGCAGTGAAGTAGTGAAAGTGTGAAAGATGAGTTCATATTGGTGCTGAATGGTAATTATTGAGGGCCCGTTTTTAGGGATGTTCAGGAGCCAAGTCCTGTCTCCTTATTTATCATCATAGATCAGGACAGATCTCACTGGTAATGACTAAAAATGTCCTGGGATTGACAGAAAATACTAATAAAATAATGCTAATCAGAACAAAATATTGATTTAATCTGTCTTTATTTGAAAGTCCAGCCAAGTCAATGATTGTCAGATCTCCTAAACCCACATTTAATTCGCAGTAGAACAGAAACAACAGGTCAGAGGTTAAACTGAGACTTTAGCATTTCAGGAAAATATTAGCTCATTCTGAATTTAATGGCAGCAACACATCTCAAAATAGTTGGGACAGCGCAACTAAAGGCTGGAAAAGTAAGAGGTACTTTTGAAACTAATTAGGTAAATTATCAACAGATCAGTCACATGACTGAGTATAAAAGGAGCATTTTAGAGAGGCAGAGTCTCTCAGAAGTAAAGATGGGCGGAGGTTCACCAGAATAAAATCTCTGGAGCAATTTCAGAAAAATGTTCCTCAACATAAAATAATATAGACTTGAATATCTCACAATCTACAGCCCTCAGGGGCCCTCAGGGGCCCTCAGGGGCCACTGCATTAGAAACAGGCATGATTCAGTAGATGATTCTGGCTTCACAGGAGGAGAGTCTGGGTCGTTGTTAAAGAAGAGGGGATGGTACACCATGGTAAACATGGCCCTGCCCCTTTTATTTTGACATGCCATGAAACTCAGATGAGCTAATATTGTCCTGAAATGGTAAAATGTCTGAGTTCAACATGTGACCTGAGGTTTCTGTTCTGTTGTGAGTTTATGAAATAAGAATCATTGACTTCTGTTTATATTCAGACAGTGACCCGACTTTTTTGGAGTTAGGGTTGTACCTCAGAGCCGATACTCTGATTGGTTGGATTCATGTCACTACTAAATACTCTCATCTATAATCAGGCTGCTGATTGGTCTACCTGAGGTCTCACCTGGACTCAGTCTTAAAGACAGAACTGTAGACATGGCCGCCCTAAATCCCTGTGCTGCTCATGCTGTATGGGTTTGTGTGCAGCTGTGTGTATCTGTGTGTGTATTTGTGTGTGTATCTGTGTGTCTGTTGCGTGCACACTCAGACCAAACCCTCTCAATAAAGTTGGAGCACTTCAGGCAGAGACAGGCACTTAAGCAGAGAGCCGGGCTCTCTAACAGCAGCTCGTTGTGGCTGTTGATGCTGTTTTGCGTCTTAATGTCCGTCCTCACACCGATCAGTGCCAGAATCAATCAGTTCAATCAATCAGCAGGTCAACGGCCTGTCTACTGAGCATTAGGCTTCATAAAACACTCACTCAGTCTCAGCGGTGCCGCTGCAGCGACACGCTCACACCACAGCATCCATCCTCTATACATCACATTAAACATCCCTGATCTGAGCAGAGGGAGGAAACGGAGATTATTGTTTGGCACAAGTCAAGAAGAGCAGAGAGAGAGAGAGACAGAGGAGTAAAAACAGGTCAGACAGACATCAAACTTCACTAGAACTCTGCACATTTCCTTCCTTTCTCTTTAGTCTCATTAGTTTAAACATTGGAGACTGTCAGTGTCTGGTCAGCTCTGCTGCACCAACAGCCTACAGACATCCAACATTCATCTCCTGTCTCTCCTAATCAAACTGTACATCTGTTACAGCCCTTAAACCCTCTCACGGCGTCTCTGTACGCAGCGTGATCCTAAAAAAAAAGGTCATGGTTAGCTGCATCGGTCCGTCATGACGGTACCTGCGTCTGGATGCGGTTCAGCCCTCTGAACCAGAGGATCTGTCCTCGGCGCAGCTCCCTCTCTGCACAGTCGATCTCCTCCTCATCCTCGGCAAGCTCCTCTCCTTCCTCCTCGCCAGGCTCCAGGCCAAGCCCCGCCTCCTTGAGACATGGCAGCCGCTCTGCCGGCACTGTGGCGATCACCTGGAAACAAGGTCATTATCAGTATTCTTTTTCTTTCAGCACTTTCTCAGAGAAAAATGTCAAGAAACGTACGATCTTTCCCTCAAACACTTCATCAGACTCTAGAGTCTGGAGTTGTTTCTACCATTAGATATCTTGGTGGGCATTCCTTCTTATGTCCTAAAAAATTTCCATTGTTAATTCGAAAACGCTGCAGGACTTCACCTGCGAGGAATTAGAACAGTGGTCTACAAAAAAATGTAATTTAAAATGTCTCTGGCCAACAGCTGGGCTCTAAATCTAGTTCATGACGTTTCTGTTGGTTAAGACTGCAACACAACACTGACTGACATTTCTAGGAGCATGGTTTTGGTATTTCAGTTTGCTAAAATCAGGACAGGGGTTGACCAAAACCAGTTCATATCAGTGATTCAGAGAAATCTGCAAAGCCTCTTTGGTTAAAATCTGGATTTACAGTCCCCATACCTCACACGGAGTCTTTAGTACCCAGAGCACAACTCTTCTCTGGGATAGTTCCTGTAAAGATAGCTGCTAGAGTAACTAACTGAGCTGATCAGAGGAGCAGTGGATTCTGGGTAACCGTCAGGACCATCAGTTATCATGTAAACCTCCACCTGTGCTGACTCAGCAGGCTGAGAGTGCTTACCTGTCCCCAGAGAAGCTCTCCGACTCCCACGAACAGACACCAGAGCCACTGCTCCACGTTGAGAGGGGCGCAGCTGAAGGGTTTCCCTCCCCACTGCACGATCACAATCTGCAGCACAAACACAGACAGTGGGGGTTAACATGTGATCACAACGCCGCTATGAAGACAACCAGCTGACCTAGAGACGGGACAGACCGCCAGATCAACACCAGTATGGAGAGAACATGTCTGATATCAGTGGAACCAACTGTTGTTGATACTAGGGTTCAAAATCTGGCCACAAGTAGACCACTACTCACTACCAGTACTGATAATAGCACCAATAACCTTCACTCTACTAGCAGAGAGAGGAAATGCCTACTAATACTTCTAGTGAGCTGTGATCAGGATACTAAGAGTAATGGACCCTGATAAACCCAGAGACTGGACCCTGATAAACCCAGAGACTGGACCCTGATAAACCCAGAGACTGGACCCTGGTAAACCCAGAGACTGGACCCTGATAAACCCAGAGACTGGACCCTGATAAACCCAGAGACTGGACCCTGATAAACCCAGAGACTGGACCCTGATAAACCAGAGACTGGACCCTGATAAACCAGAGACTGGACCCTGATAAACCCAGAGACTGGACCCTGATAAACCCAGAGACTGGACCCTGAAAACCCAGAGACTGGACCCTGATATACCCAGAGAATGGCCCCTGATAAACCCAGAGACTGGACCCTGATAAACCAGAGAATGGACCCTGATAAACCCAGAGAATGGACCCTGATAAACCCAGAGACTGGACCCTGATAAACCCAGAGAATGGACCCTGAAAACCCAGAGACTGGACCCTGATAAACCCAGAGACTGGACCCTGATAAACCCAGAGACTGGACTCTGATAAACCCAGAGACTGGACCTTGATAAACCAGAGACTGGACCCTGATAAACCCAGAGACTGGACCCTGATAAACCCAGAGACTGGACTCTGATAAACCCAGAGACTGGACCTTGATAAACCAGAGACTTGACCCTGATAAACCAGAGACTGGACCCTGATAAACCAGAGACTGGACCCTGATAAACCAGAGACTGGACCCTGATAAACCAGAGACTGGACCCTGATAAACCCAGAGACTGGACCCTGATAAACCCAGAGACTGGACCCTGATAAACCCAGAGACTGGACCCTGATAAACCCAGAGACTGGACCCTGATAAACCCAGAGAATGGACCCTGATAAACCAGACACTGGACCCTGATAAACCAGAGACTGGACCCTGATAAACCCAGAGACTGGACCCTGATAAACCCAGAGACTGGACCCTGATAAACCCAGAGACTGGACCCTGATAAACCCAGAGACTGGACCCTGATAAACCAGAGACTGGACCCTGATAAACCAGAGACTGGACCCTGATAAACCAGAGACTGGACCCTGATAAACCAGAGACTGGACCCTGATAAACCCAGAGACTGGACCCTGATAAACCCAGAGACTGGACTCTGATAAACCCAGAGACTGGACCTTGATAAACCAGAGAATGGACCCTGATAAACCCAGAGAATGGACCCTGATAAACCCAGAGACTGGACCCTGATAAACCCAGAGACTGGACTCTGATAAACCAGAGACTTGACCCTGATAAACCAGAGACTGGACCCTGATAAACCAGAGACTGGACCCTGATAAACCAGAGACTGGACCCTGATAAACCAGAGACTGGACCCTGATAAACCCAGAGACTGGACCCTGATAAACCCAGAGACTGGACCCTGATAAACCCAGAGACTGGACCCTGATAAACCAGAGACTGGACCCTGATAAACCAGACACTGGACCCTGATAAACCAGAGACTGGACCCTGATAAACCCAGAGACTGGACCCTGATAAACCCAGAGACTGGACCATGATAAACCAGAGACTGGACCCTGATAAACCCAGAGACTGGACCCTGATAAACCCAGAGACTGGACCCTGATAGACCCAGAGACTGGACCCTGATAAACCCAGAGACTGGACCCTGATAAACCCAGAGACTGGACCCTGATAAACCCAGAGACTGGACCCTGATAAACCCAGAGACTGGACCCTGATAAACCCAGAGACTGGACCCTGATAAACCAGAGACTGGACCCTGATAAACCAGAGACTGGACCCTGATAAACCAGAGACTGGACCCTGATAAACCAGAGACTGGACCCTGATAAACCCAGAGACTGGACCCTGATAAACCCAGAGACTGGACCCTGATAAACCCAGAGACTGGACCCTGATAAACCCAGAGACTGGACCCTGATAAACCCAGAGACTGGACCCTGATAAACCCAGAGACTGGACCCTGATAAACCCATCAGTAAGGTTGGTGCTAGCATACTGGCTAACAGTTAGAATACTAATCTTTCAGCTGAAGTGTTTGTCTATTTTTGGGCTCTGACATTTAAGCTTAAGTTTTATTGTCACTTTTTAACACCTTTTCACCACTTTTTCCACTCATAATCCCTTTCACCACACATTTTCCCCTATGAACTCTGTTTTTTAACTTTTAACCCTTTCTGCCCCTTCAGTTCCACTTCTAACTAATTTTTGCCTTTTTTGCCACTATTAGCATTTTTGCAACTTTATTGCCCCTCTAAACTTTGTTTCACCTTTCTTTAAACACTTTTAACCCATTGTCACCCCTTTTTTCCACTATAAGCCCATTTCCTCCACTATTTTTGCCTACTTTGTACCCTTTATCCCATTTTTTTACCATCCTTTTTCCCTTTAACCAAGTGTTGCCACCAATTACCACTTTTTCATATCCATCAGTTTTCCCCCCTTTCGCCACTATTTGCCCAAATATGCTGTTTCTTGCCACTTGTGACCCATATTTGCATCATATTACCATCATTGAATCATCAATCAAGCTAAAGCTGTCTCTTTCTAGCACCCTGGAGTCTAGCATTACTTTCCCAGTAGTCTAGCCCAGTGTGCCCACCCACATTATTATCTTTACCTAAAAAGGTCAGTGTGTTTTAATAAAGGGGTTTAGATCTAAAGAGGCTCTATTATTCTCCAGCATTAATGAATCAAATCTCTGATCAGAGGGGTTATTATTCAGGTTAAAACTAAAACATGGTTATCACAGATTAACTTTCCTATAGACCATGCTTTTGCTGACCTCCATGGGCCCCCAGTTTAGCTGGGACCCAGAAAGCTCCCCCCTTATGGACAGCCTTGCTATTACTACTAGTAAGACTAAAACAGTCTAGTACTAGTAGGCAGTTTTGCCCCCCCCCCCCCCCGTAATAGTACTGGTAACACGTTCTGGTCTAGGCGTGGTCTAGTCTCGTACTAGTAGTCTAAGTTCAGTACCAGTACAGTCCCTGACAAAAGTCTTGCACCTTATCCAAGTTGTAGGAACAACAGATAACAACTTGACTTGAAGTTGATCAATTGAAATCAGAAATGGCTTATATGAAAGGCAAAGCCCTCTAGATAAAGCTTATTATACCAAAATAAAGTTTTGTATCATTCATTGAATTTTATCATTTAAGTAGGAAAGAAGGGTCAGATTTCACTTGGACAAAAGTCTTGTCACATACAAAAGTAATGTAGAAATTAAACATGTACTTTATTTTGAATACACAAACATGATACAATAATATCAGAACATAAAGTCATGATGCCTCGCAAAAAACAATTAATATCTTGTGTGACTCCCATGAGCTTGGAGGACTGCATCCATACATCTCGGCAATGACTCAAATAACTTAGTGATGAAGTCGTTCGGTTTCATCTTCCAAGCCTCCTCCTTCATTTTACCCCAGACATGCTCAATAATGTTCATGTCTGGTGACTGGGCTGGCCAATCCTGGAGCACCTTGACCTTCTTTGCTTTCAGGAACTTCGACGTGGATGCTGAAGTATGAGAAGGAGCGCCATCCTGCTGCAGAATTTGCTCCCTCTTGTGGTTTGGAATGTAATGGGCAGCAAGAATTTCTTGATACTTCAGGCTGTTGATGTTGCCATCCACTCTGCAGATCTCTCGCACACCCCCATACTGGATGTAACCCCAAACCATGATTTTTCCTCCACCAAACTTGAGTGTTTTCTGGGTGAATCTTGGGTCCACGCAGGCTCCAACAGGTCTTCTACAGCATTTGCGTCGATTGGGATGCAGTTCAATGATGATTCATCAGAAAAATCAACCTTCTGCCACTTTTCCACTGTCCATCCTTTCTGCAAGCTGTGGGCCTTGGCAAATGCAACATGATTTTTGTTGTCTTCTGTTTAATGCTGGTTTTTGAGCACTAATTCGGCCATGGAGCCCACTGTGTGAAAGAATTCGACAAACTGTTCTTGTAGATACAGGGGCTTCTGGTGAGAAATTCACATGTAGCTCGGCTGCAGTTGAAAATGGGCTGGCCCTGGACTGCCGAAGCAACAAACGGTCCTCTCGAACAGTTGTCTTGCGGGGTCTGCCTGACCTGGGCTTGTCATGAACATCCCCAGTTTCTTCAAATCTTTGTCTTATCCTCTCCACTTGACGTTTGGATACATTAAAGATGTCTGCCACCTCAGCAGCAGACCTGGTCTTCAGGTTCTTGATGATCAGCACTTTGGTCTGTGGCTGAATCTTTGGCATGTTGTCAGAGGTCAGGTTACACTTCACATGAAGGACTGGTGTGCTGGGGTTCTTTTTATACACACCTGGGGATGTGTTAATTACAGTATTTGTCACAGGTGAAGCTCTAATCTGTGATTGGTTGAATCATTTAAAGACAGGACAAGACTTTTATCCTTGCAAAAACAGACGTTATGGGCTTTACCAAGCTGTGAATATCAGGACACTTTTTGAGGGTTTCGTTTGGCACCCAGTTATTGATGTGAAAGCCTTTGACATTAAAATGAAACATTTATTGTAACAATCGATTGATTAGAAATAAAGTTATATGCCATTTTAACTTACTATGTCCTTATGGGACAAGACTTTTGTCAGGGACTGTACTCAGTCCCAGTAGAGCTACATAGGGGTTGATGTCAGATCTGAGATATTAGCTCAAACAGATTTCCATCATCAGAAACAGAGCAGAATAACAGCAGGGAGCATGTCTGCTCCTCATCCTCACTCTTCTTCATCATTTATTCTGGTATTTGAAATAACATTTTAGAACCACTCACCACAACCATCCCGACATTTCCCTCAGGACATCTGAACAACAACTGTAATATTCCTGCAGTGGTTATTTAAAGTTTAATGGGTGGGATGGAGAACGTGGTCTAATGCACACTGGTATCAGTTATTGGTCTCATAAATACCAGTGATCAGCCCTGGAAAGTCTAATGGTTGAATCCTAAAAGCTCCTGTTTCTGACTACATGGCCCGTTCAGGGACTTCTCTCTCCTCCTACCATAGAGGCTCAGCTCTGCCGTCTGTTTCCAGCCTGCTCTTTAATCACAGCATCTCTCCTGGATGTATGTAGTGACAGCGTTTTAACAGCGACACGATCATTTACAGCTGGAACACGGCCTATCAGAGCGGTCGTATCATCCTGACAGCAGACTGCAGCGTCAGAAGTCTCAGAGGGAGTACGACACGCAGTATCACATACAGTAAGATCATCTTTCTTCTTCTCTTATCTCTGTTTTCACCTCTCAGCTGTCTGCCGCTCGCTCTCATCTCTCCCAGCTGCCTCCTCCTCATCATCTCTCTCTCTTCCTCCTCAGAGCTCCTCTGACTCCTCCTCTCCTCCCTCCTTCTCTGTTTGCTCGTCTCTCCTCCACTCTCTTGTTCAACAAACATCTTTCCTCCTGCTGTCTGAGAGAGTCTGGATCTGAAACGTCCCCCTTTCTGCTCAGAGGTCTGCTGCACCAGTACCACATAAGTCCAGTCTCCAGGTCTGGTGTAAAATCCAGATTAAGGCTCAGTCCCATCAAACCCCTGGGCCCAACACTTAGTCCTGCCCCTTAGTTTTCAAATCCAATAGGGAGTCCTGATTCTTGTTGAATGGAGGGGTAGGGTGAGGTGCTAGGGCTGTATAGACCTTCAAATGGAGATCCTCTGACCAACACTCCAAACTCCAAATCTCCCAGAGTGCCTTAAAAATCATGAGCAAGACCAAACCAGTTCCACTCGTTTTCTGAAAGCTGGAAACTAGGGCTGACTGTTTGGTAAAAATAAACAAAAACTACCCCCAACATCCCCAGCTTCACCAACATTACATCCTCTGTCTTTGCAGATGAAGTCATCCTTTAATGTTTATAAAACATTCCAACTGTTCTCTTAAAGATGATGTCATCCTTTATTATTTATGAAACATTCCTTTCTCTGCCTTTGAAGACGATGTAATCCTTTAATGTTTATAAAACATTCCAACTGTTCTCTTAAAGATGATGTCATCCTTTATTATTTATGAAACATTCCTTTCTCTGCCTTTGAAGATGATGTAATCCTTTAATGTTTATAAAACATTCCAACATTTCTTTTGAAGATGATATCATCCTTTAATGTTTATTAAACATTCCATCCTTGCCTTTGAAGATGATGTCATCCTTCAATGTTTATAAAACACTCCAACCTTGTCTTTGAAGTTGATTTTGGAGGTGAGTGCTCCTTCATACAACCAGAGGTGTCAAAAGTCTTCACATTCATTCCTCAGGTAGAAGCATAGATACTAGGGTTTAAAAAGACTTCTGTAGAAGTTGAAGTATCAACTCAAGCTTTTTACTCAAGTAAAAGTGTAAAAGTACTGGTTTCAAAACTACTTAAAGTATAAAAGTGAAAGTAATGGTAAGGGTGAAAGAATGCCATTGAGGACAAAAGCTTAGGCCACACCACAGAGGCATCTTCTATTCTACAGTTCCATTCTACCATTCCATTCCATTCCATTCCATTCCATTCTACTATACTGCACTACCCCACCTCCCCATAAAAAACATGTTTCTAAAGGCCATAATGACTTTAATGTTATATTAAAATGTTAATTTTGAAAAATTTGGGATGCACCTGTTTCAGCAGCATTTTTTTTAAATATATTTTTTCTTTTTTTAAGATTTATTTTTGGGCCTTTTCATGCCTTTATTTGATAGAGGAAGGACAGTGGATAGACTTGGAAACAAGGAAGAGAGTGGGGAGAGACATGCGGTAAAGGGCCACAGGCTGGATTCGTACCCGGGCCGCCCGCGTACTTAAACCACTCGCTCATCTGCACTCCCTCAGCCACATTTATACCCATCGAAAATGAACTTTTTTTCAGTACAATGCAAATACATTCAAGAACCATATATGTGTACTACTGAGCATTAACATGAGTTTTATGGAACGGAAGATAAGATGACTAGTTGCCTATAAGTATTGGTCTTCCTGGCTACCGACCTCCTCGCTGGTGATTGGTTGGGACATTTTGCTCAAGTTGTCTTGAGTCTCTGCCACGGACATCTTCTTACTAGGCTACATACGTCTGCTATTTCCTTGCTGGAGTGTGACGTGATTTGTGTCATGTGTAGGTGCAATGGATCGCGTACGTACCAATAGGGTGTCGGAATGGTACTATGTTTATACTTCTCATCCAACCACAGTCAAATTCACTCTATCCGGATGGCGCAATTTATCTGGATAGGTTTTTGTTTTTTTGTGTGTTTTTTTGAACAATGACAAGCTAGAATGAAAACAAGCTGAAATGTAATGGGAGTAACGAGGCTATTTTTAAAATGTAAGGAGTAGAAAGTACAGATAATTGCATGAAAATATAAGAAGTAAAAAGTAGGCTGAAAAATAATTACTCCAGTAAAGTACAGATACCCAAAATTTCTACTTTAGTAAGGTAACGAAGTATTTGTACTTAGTTACTTGACACCTCTGCATACAACACTCCAAAGACACATACCTGCTCCATTTGTAAGTGGTGTGACCGATCAGCATCGGACTGGAACTACACATTTATCCCTGGCATTTCTGGGTGTGAACGTCTCCTGGTTGAACACAACATTTAAACTCTGCTCTTCCTTCCCTTTAAAACATCCACTAAATCAGTCCTCCGAACTACTAGGAAGCTAAGCCGTAAACACCATGATCAACTAAAGCGATGTGTTTTCACTCTCCTACTGACTTTCTGTCCTCAGAGGTGAGCGGACATGGCAGTAGATTGGAATAATAGTGATTTAAAATATGAAACCTTTGAATCAGCTGGAAATGTGACCTTTAACTGTAAAGTTTCACTTTCTAAAAAAAATAGAGGATAATCATGATGGACTTTAGTTCCTGTGGTCATGGTGCATCTGTGTGCTGACATGCATGCATGCAGATCTTCTAGTCCCCTGACTGAGTGGTGCTGAAGAGCTGTTTTATGCTGATACTGCAGAATCCCATCACAAGGATCAGACACTCTATGTGAGTTTTTGAGCATACTGAAGCCCCAGAATAAAGCTGCCAAGTATCACTAGGGTCCTTTCTCCAAGGAAACTTGGATCCTAATTTAAAGAAATAAAACAGGTTTCTGGCCCCAACATGCAGCAGCCAAAGGACAAGCCCTGATTATGGAGAACCCAATACCAACACCAAACCCCTTAACCCTTCAGCCTCTGACTTTTTCCTCATCTCCTTCACCATCTCCATGAAAATGCTTTTAACCGAAGATGCCAACCATCTGAGGTGGAACTATCACACACCTTAAAGTGTTAGAGCGTTTACCTGCACGGCGAACGTCCCCAGAACGATGGAGCAGAAGATGGGGTTGGCGAATATTCCATCGAAGACGTTCCTCTCTCCGTGGATCTTGCGAGCGTTGATCTCGTTAAAAAGCTGCATAAGGACGAAGGTGTTGAAGATGATGGTGTAGTGTTCCGACGGCGGGGAGTGGAGGGGGGCGTTACGACCGCTGTCGATGTTGAACATGCGCTCGCCTGGAGGAGAGAAAGGAGATGTTAAACTCATCTAAGAGAAAGTGACCCCAACACCCCCCCCAACAAAGTCCTGACCTTCAGAAAGACTAGAGCGCCTCAGACAGCTGGACTGTGTTTCAGCGTCTGAGATCATACCTATGAAGAGCAGAGTGAAGATGATGACGAGCTGGTAGACTCCGTGCCCCAGGATGTTCTTCATCATGGTCAGAGAGATCAGAGGGTTATTGCGTCCATACGGTTTCCGTAGTAACAGGGCCTCTGTGGGGGGCTCGGTGGCGAGGGCGAGGGAGGCGAACGTGTCCATGATGAGATTCACCCACAACATCTGCACCGCCTTCAGAGGAGAGTCCTACACAGAAATATGCTGTAGTTAGATTATATATTTATATACTTCTCACACACTAACTCGCTAAAAAAGTCATTCTTCTGCAACATTTTGGTACTTTAGCTTGATTAACGTTGCTGGATGAAGGTGTGGTGCCAAAACGCTGCAAACCTCATTAGATTAAATATGAATGGAGCTGGATGAGCGCTGTACCACGATACTAAAGACAATCTCCACATTCATGATAAGAAACTGGCTTAGATTAGAGGACTCCTTCTCCTTAGGAATCAGGATTCCCACTGCTCAATGCCAGGCTCTCTGGATCGATTGTGTCCAGGGCCGCGTAGGTGAGGCCCTAAGCAGACTCTGGTTTGAGGCCCCCCTACACAGCGTGATGCCCTCTACGCCACCGCAGGCCAATAAAAACTGTTGTTGATTAACCAGAAGGGTTAAAGTGGGGGTATTATGCCTTTTTTCAAGGCTTTCCACCATCTCTCTGATACACACGTAGTAGCTTCACATGGTTTACAGCTCAAAAAACTCCTCATGTTTCTCACACTGGTGTCCTGAAAGCCCTTATTTTAACCTCCGTCGGAAACGCTTTGTTTTCGCTGCTGTCTCTTCAACTTGCCCCACTCCTTGGACTTGCTTTCTTCCGATTGGCCGATTTTCCGGAGGCTGGCCGGCGACAGGACTCAATGTTTTGTGTCTGCCCCCCCCGATGTGGCTATATTGCTAGGGTAGTACTTGTAAACTTTGAATGAAAAGTAAATTATGGCAAATTTTGATATGTGTTAGACCCAGAGTCTGACCCTGATAGTTTGGAGAGAGAGGGGGAATAAAACCAGCAGCAGCGCAGGACGTATCTGTTTGGTAAGTGTTTAACTACTATGTTGCTAAATGCTAAATGCTAAAATGCCTCGTGGGGGCGGTCTGTTCCGCTTTGCCGGTAGCACGGACAAACCACGAACCAGTCAGGAGATCCTATTGTGATGACCTCATCAGTTTGCTCCATCGAAATCTCGTCTCGGGAGAACACTGGGAGAATCTCAGAGAGATTTTCAACGAACCGTTCTCAGCAGTTTACACGCTAATTCCAAGATTACTGCCACATACGTTTATCTTGCGGTTTGAAAATTTGCATATGTGAAGTATGGACATCCAACACTGTGACTTGATATTTATGTTTTAAAAACCGGAAAAGTATAATACCCCCTCTTTAAAGAAACATCCAAGATCAGCTGTGATTGGCTGAGAGGCCCCACTTTAGCTGAATGCACCAAACATATACACATGCGTTTATTTCATGCATATGTGCGTTTTAGGATCGTGTGTACCTGGGTGATGCAGGCCCCGGTGAAGGCCACAATCACCGCCACCACGTTGACGGTGAGCTGAAACTGCAGGAACTTGGAGATGCTGTCGTAGACGTTTCGTCCCCACATCACGGCCTTCACGATGCTGCTGAAGTTATCGTCGGTCAGGATGATGTCAGACGCCTCCTTCGCCACGTCCGTCCCAGCGATACCCTGAGACACAGCAAAGACGGGACGGGACACATGACATTAGTGTCAAAAACCTGACTGAGTGTTGGAGAGCCTGAGGTCATGTAACTGCTAAACATTCATCGTTTTGAATCAAAACATTTATTTTTACAGAAGAATCATTCTTGAAAAGATACAGAATTAATTATTCAACGGTGACACAACCACCAACAGAAGCGAGTTAACAGTGAATATTCTCACCATGGCGAAGCCCACATCAGCCTTCTTTAGAGCTGGGCCGTCATTGGTTCCATCTCCCGTTACCGCGACAACCTGCCTCTGTTCAATGATGCTGCTGTCGATGATTCCTGCCAGAGTAATGAGGAATCAACCCATCAGTGCATGTTAAAGCCTCACCGATAGTTAAATAACAAATAACTGCTCACCTTTAACCAACGTGTGTTTGTCCGTTGGCGAGGATCGAGCCAAGACGCGCAGTTTGGGCCAGATTTTATCAATTCGTTCCTGCTCAATCTGATCAGACACAGAGGAGGAGGAGCAATGAGTATGAAGATTACAATCACAATGTAGAAGTTAAGAAGTCCTTCTCTCTCTCAGAGATATCAGTAAAAACTGTTAGGATTAGATTAGTCATTCTGAAACCTTTAAATCTGACTCCTTTTTAACATATAAGGAGTCTAAATGACTAAAAGTTCCATCTTTCCATCTTCTTCACTTATCAGGGGTCAGACCTCTCTCTCCCTGGAGACACTTCTAAGATTGCTAACAACGCTCAGTCTGTAGAAAGCTTAAGATCAGAGGACTCCTTCTCCTTGGGAATCAGGATTCCCACTGATCTACACAATTTTCCAGCTCTTCCTGGGGGATTCCCCAGGCCAGATGAGATCTATTATCTCTCCAGGGGGTTCTGGGTCTACCTTGGGGTCTCCACCCGGCCAGAAGACCTCCACAGGGAGGCGACTAAGAGTCATCCTGATCAGATATCTGAACCACCTCAACTGACTCCTTTGGAGACGATGGAGCAGCGGCTCTACTTTAAGATCCCTCCCATGGGCGGAGCGAGGGAGGGGCTTATGGGGCTTCAGGGTGGTTGTATGAATGTTGTTTATGAGTGTTATGTTAGATAAATGCAAAAAGAAATAATCAAAAAACAACTGGGCATGCATTGGTATGCATTTTTTTAATTCTAAGAAAATGACAGATTTTGACTTTTCTTTAGAATTAAAAAAAAAACTTCAATTTTTTTAATGAAATACTTCTAACATTGTTCTAAAAATACAATTTTCAGCATTTTTGTGAATAAATTAAAATCTCTAACCCCAGTTGTTGCTTTTTTCGGTGCTTTGTTTGAAAATGCAGAGCTTCAGTTGTCGACTTTTTCACCTAATTCCAATCCTACCTATGCAAAAATATAAACTTCAGACATTTTTAAATTTAGTTTTAGGGTTAGAAGTGAAATAATTAGACTCGAGTTTGGTGTTTCATGATTTTAGAATGACACACTTTAGGCACGTTTAGCTCAATTAGGTTAAGAAAAAAATGTTATAAATTAAGTATTTATTTAGGTTGAACAGCATTATTTTTCCTGAATGATGCGTAGATTTGTTAGTGTTTTGAACTTTATTTTTTATTTAAAAGTGCGCAAAAATAGTGCATTAAAATGTCCGATAAGCAAAAAAAAAAAAAAAAAAAAAAAAAAAATCTAAAACCCACCCCTCGGCCATCTTTTGATTGGGCTTCGGCCCTGGATTTTAAACATGTCTGCCTCCGGCCCTGATCCCCCTGATGCTTGAGCTCCTTATCCTATCTGTGAGGCTGAGCCCTGTCACCCTCCTGAGGAATCTCATTTTGACCGCTTGAACCCGGGATCTCAGTCTTTCGGCCGTTACCCAGAGTTCATGACCAAAGGTGAGGGGTGGGATGAAGATCGACTGGTAAACAGAGAGCTCTGTGTTCCAGCTCAGCTCCCTTTTCATCACAGAAAAAAACCCAAAAATCAGAGTCTGGGCATCAAAGGTACACTGTTGGCATGTTAGATGACTGTTAGATAACTGTTAGAGACTGGATGCATTTGGGACTGGTGCACGCTGGGAGCTTGGCTGAGCAGTATCGAGCATTTTCCTGCAGTTAATGTTCATTTTCCTTTTGTGCTTGCTCTGTAGATTGAATCTTTTTGGCCATTTGCACAACTTTAGAAAGTGAAAAAAGCACCACTATTCTTTAATGCATCTGCCGTGCAGTATGCATAGACGCTAACACACCTGGTGTGAAACAGCGGTTAGCTGGAGAAACAGGAAGTCTGTCAGTGATGTATCATCAAGAGCTGCACTCACAGTTAAACGCCCTTCATTAGAACCATTTCTGATCAATAACTGGTGAAGAAAAACTCTGCAGATGCCTTTAAATGATTGATTTTAGACGAATGTTTGACCACTGCAGCTCTAACATGATTCTGACTTACAGCAGATATCCGACATTTAATAAACACGGAAACTTCCTGTGAGTTTATCCTGACGTGACCCCGACCTCTGACCCAGCTTCACCTCTCCTTTCTCGTTCCTGATTCGTCGGTTGAAGTCCTTGCCCTCCAGACAGATGAAGTCATCTCCTGGGTGGATGATGCCACATTTGGCGGCGATGGCCCTGGCTGTGTTGATGTTATCACCGGTCACCATCCGCACCGTGATGCCTGCACGCTGACACTTCCGGATGGCGTCAGGAACCTTCAGAGAGAACGCCATCGATCACCTTCAGGGTTGTCACCTTTAATCATACCAAAATAACCCAGGCATCATTGACCGTCCTCTACCTCAGGCCGTACGGGGTCCTCGATCCCCACCACAGTGATGCACGTCAGCTCCGTCACTATCTCCGCCTCGTTTTCCCAGTCTGGCTCCGGATTGGACGGCAGGTCCCGGAATGCGATGCAGATCGTCCTCAAGCCCTCACATGCCATCGGCTCGATCACCTGTCAATCAATCATTCACATTTCTGGTCAGAGAGTGATCAATCAATGTGCTATCTTAAAGAAAAGGCAGGATGTGATTAAAAACCTTAATA
Source organism: Cheilinus undulatus (assembly GCF_018320785.1). Classification (NCBI taxonomy): domain Eukaryota; kingdom Metazoa; phylum Chordata; class Actinopteri; order Labriformes; family Labridae; genus Cheilinus; species Cheilinus undulatus. Next base: position 1,228,583 of record NC_054875.1, read on the forward strand.
ACGCCGATCAGAGGAAGAGGACTCCTTCTCCTTGGGAATCAGGATTCCTACTGCTCTACACCAGGCCACCGGGATCGATTGTTTCTCCTATACAACTTCAGTTACTTTATGTACTTTATGAAAAGTACTTAAACATGTTGTTTGAGTTTGATTTAAACAGAAGTTTGGAGTGTAGAATAGTTTCCATAGGGTAGTAAAAAATGTAAAAGTTAAGTTAACCCAACATAAATGTATGAGAAAAACTGAGCTGACTTAGTGAAGTATCTGCTACTAAACAAATACTGTTTTTTTAGTTACTTGATTTTTTTGTAATCAGTTGCCTCTCATGTTTGGTTATTTACTTACTCAATGAAAAAAAAATATTTTTACTACTTAAAAACTTTGATGCAGTCAGTTTCAAGAAAAATGTAGAGTATTTTTTAACTTGTCTGGTTTTAGAGTGCAGCTGTTTTCCCTCTTAGATCAAGGCCTCAAAGTTCCCTAAAAACATTTAAATATGCCTTCTCTCTATCATCATTATTGGAACACATTTATACCAACAATATTTTCCTTATGTCTACTGTCCTCAGTAGGCTTTTGGAAAAGATGCCAGATATGGTTTACTATTTGGCAAACATGGACTAAACTTCCCCCACATCCCCAGCTTCACCAACATTCCATCCTCTGACTATGAAGATGATGTTATCCTTTAAACTTAATAAAACATTCTATCCTCTGACTTTGGAGATGAAGCCATCCTTTAAAGTTAAACATTCTATTCTCTACTTTGAAGATGATGTAATCCTTTAAAGTTAATTAAACATTCTATTCTCTACTTTGAAGATGATGTCATCCTTTAAAGTTTATTAAACATTCTATCCTTGCCTTTGAAGATGATGTCATCCTTTAAAGTTAATTAAACATTCTATCCTCTGACTTTGAAGATGATGTCATCCTTTAAAGTCAATTAAACATTCTAACCTTCTCTTTGAAGATGATGTCATTCTTTAAAGTTGATGAAACATTCTAACATTCTCTTTGAAGATGATGTCATCCTTTAAAGTTAATTAAACATTCTATCCTCTGACTTTGGAGATGATGCCATCCTCTAAAGTTAATTAAACATTCTATCCTTGCCTTTGAAGATGATGTCATCCTTTAAAGTTAATTAAACATTCTATTCTCTGACTTTGAAGATGATGTCATTCTTTAAAGTTTATTAAACATTCTATTCTCTACTTTGAAGATGATGTCATCCTTTAAAGTTAATTAAACATTCTATCCGCTGACTTTGAAGATGATGTCATCCTTTAAAGTTAATTAAACATTCTATCCTCTGACTTTGAAGATGATGTCATCGTTTAAAGTCAATTAAACATTCTATCCTCTGACTTTGGAGATGATGTCATTCTTTAAAGTTTATTAAACATTCTATCCTTGCCTTTGAAGATGATGTCATCCTTTAAAGTCAATTAAACATTCTATCCTCTGACTTTGGAGATGATGCCATCCTCTAAAGTTAATTAAACATTCTATCCTTGCCTTTGAAGATGATGTCATCTTTTAAAGTTAATTAAACATTCTATTCTCCGACTTTGAAGATGATGTCATCCTTTAAAGTCAATTAAACATTCTATCCTTGCCTTTGAAGATGATGTCATCTTTTAAAGTTAATTAAACATTCTATCCTCTGACTTTGAAGATAATGCCATCCTTTAAAGTTAATTAAACATTCTATCCTTGCCTTTGAAGATGATGTCATCCTTTAAAGTTAATTAAACATTCTATTCTCCGACTTTGAAGATGATGTATCCTTTAAAGTTAATTAAACATTCTATCCTTGCCTTTGAAGATGATGTCATCCTTTAAAGTTAATTAAACATTCTATTCTCTACTTTGAAGATGATGTCATCCTTTAAAGTTAATTAAACATTCTATCCGCTGACTTTGAAGATGATGTCATCCTTTAAAGTTAATTAAACATTCTATTCTCTACTTTGAAGATGATGTCATCCTTTAAAGTTAATTTAACATTCTATTCTCTGACTTTGAAGATAATGCCATCCTTTAAAGTTAAACATTCTATTCTCTACTTTGAAGATGATGTCATCCTTTAAAGTTAATTAAACATTCTATCCTCTGACTTTGAAGATAATGCCATCCTTTAAAGTTAAACATTCTATTCTCTACTTTGAAGATGATGTCATCCTTTAAAGTTAATTTAACAATCTATTCTCTGACTTTGAAGACGATGTCATCCTTTAAAGTGAATAAAATAGTGCAGGAAATTTTCTACAAATCATCTAAATTGTGCAGAAACAGGACTGAAAAGTTTCTAGTGTTTTGTGCAATAACAGCATGCAGAGGTTTAGCTCTAGTTTTTAATGAATCTGTTCCTATCTAAACGTGTGTCTTATGATTATATTAAAAGTGTTGGTTCTTTTTAATACCATCATCTCTTAAATACTGGGTTGGATCATTTTAAAATACATGGCGGAAAAAAAAAGACGTATCCTCATCTGGCACGCAGTCTGAAGTTTCTGTAAGTGACCTTGTGAGTACCTTCGTGGGAATGTTTCTGACACCGCTGAGGGGTAGAGGACCCCCCCGGCCCCCCACAGACAGCAGAGGGAAGACAGCGTGACGGAGAGAGGAGGTGACATAAAGACGCCAAAATGCAAACTGAACTAGTGAGCTGGAATGAAGTTGTGTAAGGAGCGGAGTTATTTTTCTCTGGGCACAAGCTGTGTTCATCATGAGCCAGATTTAGGTCAGTCAGCCCGTCAGTCAGTAACAGCCTCGCTCTGCAGCGACTGTACCAGCTCAGAGAGAACCGAGGAGCAGCCAGACTCACACAGCAGAGCCGGTCAGTCATGAATGCTCGGGATGTATGCACGCCTGCAGATCATGACATCATGGCTGCCCCGAGTTTATTAGGCTGTCATCTCCTCTGCTTTCCCATCAACACTCTGGTGGTCCAGTTTACTGACTCAGACTGCTTTAGACAAATCAGTTTATGTCTGATCTGGGAGTCCAGGTACCAGGTGGTGATCCTACATGCTCTGTGTGGACCTCAATGTGACCTGGAAATAGTTTGATGTCTGATAGCTCAGACTGACATGGCGGTGGCTCTTCATTTGGAACCAGTTTGGATTTTTTCTGTGGTCACCCTGGCCTAAGGTCAGGACCCACCAGACCACAACCCAAACTTATTACAGTTCAGTCAACTGTCATGATTTACAGTTATAAATATTTCTCTTTATTAGCAGTTATTAATTTAGCTCTCATTGCTGTTATCCATGTTTAGCGGTGTGGCTGCTATGGGACGCCCCCGCCCTTCTACGAGCCTATATGGGAATCATCAAGCAGAAACAGCACACGTTCCTGCCTTTCCTGTGCCTACTGAGAGAGTCTGAGGCTGGGAGAGAAGCAGCGAGAACCCAGAGCAGAGCAGACATCACTGACAACAGAATGATAATGAATAAGGCAGAAGCAGAATAAAGGAGGAGCTGGGGTGGAGGAGCGTTTTAAAGGTGGCTTGTAGAGGGAGCAGCAAAGATTAGCCAGGCTAAAGCAGATTAATCATGGCAGCATGATTAGACATTAGCCAATAGCATGTTTAGGGCAAATCAGCTGGACATCAGCTGATGAGGGCTTGTGTCACACCTGCTGATTGATGCCATGGCCTGCCTAAACTAATGATTCATGCTTGATTTTTCTGTCATAGCCAAATCTTTTTCCTGATAAATGAGGCCTTCTAGACTTCAGATGGATTAAAACGTGTAATGGAACAAAGAGATGGAGACATGTCCTTCAAAATAAAAGCCCCTCGTTCACTTTTTTCACACGTTGTTTTTCCAGGCACACAATCCCGACTCACTAAAGGTGGCATTTCCACACACTTTTGGGTCCTGACCCAGCAGTTGAGAACCAAGGTTTTAAACAACATAAAGGGAAAAAGGTCACCGTCTCTCAAACAGGAGCCAGCACCGTCATTCACAAAAGAAGCCAGCTCTCAGAAATAAAGCCCAGTCTTTGAACAAAACATCACCACTGACCTAAATGGAGTTTTTTCACCTAAATCTAAATGTCCAAAACAGTGGCTTTAATATAACGCCACTTTACATTCCTCCTGCAGGTCCTCAAGTAGAAACTTCTCCTACATTTGCCCAGTAGACATTATTACCTTCTACATCTCAGATGAAGCTCCAGCTTGTTTTCCAGCTGTCTCCTCAGGCTGCTCATCGCTCCTTGTTAGTAACTCCTCCAAAGAGACATTTCCCCTCCAAACTTCTTGGATAGTTTCATTAAATTTTAGTTTGAGGCTCGCATCATTTCAGGCCCGCTGCTCTTAACCTTGATGTTGAGTTTGACAGCACTTCATGCTTGTCCAGTCATGTTTTAATCCTCTCAGAAATGAGGCAGGAACAGATTTTCATACATTTTAGAGACGCAGAGGCTGCTGAGCTGGCTCTTATCTCTGCAGCTGCTTCTCTCTTTTTGAGTCTGAGTAAATGTTGAACTGAGCGAGGACTACAGTGGCCACTGTACATGTTTACTGTGCTGAAGCATGATGGTCCTCCTCACCTCTCCTCTGCTGACCTCCAGGTTCATCTAGGCCTGAACAAGGTTTCTTCTTCATACATCATCATATCATAATACAACACACAGCTCTGGCTGAGGACTGTTCTCAATGTGTGGCTCAGGTTTAAGTCCTCTCCTGTATGTCCTCCCCCTCTCATATCTATAAACTGTCCTGTCTTCACTAAAGCCCAAAAATACATTCTCGCGAAAAAGTACCAAAATATTTCACATTTTGACAACCTTTGACTCTTTTTTTCTACTGTGTTTTAAAACAGTACAATCCCTAAAATTACCCCAAAAACCTACTTCCATCTGAGGAAGGTGTGTAAGAGAAGAACAAATCCTTCCATTGCAAATGTATTTGTGCAATTTAGAAATTTGATGCCAAAGATCTCCTGCATGTTTCCACGTTTATAAAGCGTGCCTGATGTCCTTAGATTTCTGTGGTGGTTACTGTGGTCAGTATGGGGGGGGGTAAATCTATCCCAAAAGTCTGGTGTAGAGCAGTGGGAACCCTCATTCCCAAGGAGAAGGAGTCCTCTGATCCAAGCTAGTTTCAGACTATTTCAGCCCTGGAAGTGTTGGGGAAGGTTCTCTAACCTCTAACTATTTCGGCACAGCAGTCATAAATCTCCAACCATAAAATATAGTTTCATGAGGTTTGGAGCGTTTCTAAACCTCTGGTGCATGTGTCCTCAGAAACAGATTCTTCTATAAAAGAGTTTCTTTCATTCATCCAGGTCACGATTATGCAAGCAGGCTATCATACTAGTGTTAATGTCAGAGCCACCATCTAAATCCATGCTGGACTTCTGCTGAAAGTCTAGAACCTCAGAAAGTCCATTACATAGCATAGTAGGACATCAGCTTGGAGAGGGGACACTACTGGAGTTAGAAATGTCTTCATGTGATTTTTACCTCTGTTACTAATGAACAGAATAACTCAGAATGCTCCATATTTACAGCATGATATCTGTTTCTCTTTCTGTTTCAGAGTGCGCCTCATTCCCTGGATTTCTGTGGCGTTTAAACTGATTTCAGAACAGTAAACTTAGGAAAGGGTTCTGCATCAAACAGCAGATGTGTGTGTCGTTGCATGAGTGTGAAAAATGTCGGAGACAGTGTCCTGGTGATCTTTAGTGTCCATGTTATTCCCTTGTCTCACCTGTTTGACCATCTCGTCTCTGTCCCGAGGGCGGAAGCTGCGCGGCTCCCCGTTGGCGTCGAGGATGTAGGAACACCTGGAGATGGATGAAATACAACAATCAGATCTCAGAGTTTAGGAAGTGAAAGCATGCTGAAGTAAGCTGCAGCATCATTTATCCTCATGAATCATCTGGACTGGAGCTACACGGGTAAAGAAACACAAGGGTGACCCCGTATATATCATGTCTGATTCTGATGCCTGGTGCAAAGTGATATGTGGAATGTCTGCCACATTTCTCAATCCCTGTGTAACCAAGGCAGCGAGTGGTGAAGTGCATGCTGGGATAAACAGGTTACAGTGCTGCCTCACAGAGAGAGAGCTCCTGCTTCAAATCCTGGTCTGACAGGGCTTTCTGGAGTTTACATGTTCAACCACACTAAAGAGGGAGCTGCATCAGGTGGAAGTTAAAGGATACCTGCACGCTGGTATACTCTGCACTAGCCTTACATTAGAGCCCCTAGACCAGGGCTGTCAAACTCAAGGCCCAGGGGCCAAATCCGGCCCGTGGTACAGTAACACCTGACCCGCCAGATCCTATCATATTTTTATTCTAACTGTCCCACTGATCTGCAGATGTCCTCCTGTTTAAACAGGTAAAAATCTAACCCTGATGATTTATAATATTCTCTTTCTGTCATAAATAAGAAAAAGTTGAATAATTAGATAAAAAGTCAGGAATGTGGGAAAATACATTTCTGTTTTCATTTCTATTCTTGATTTTGCATCTCACAGTTATCAGGAAAAGTTCTGGATTTGACTTTTTAGTTCATATTTTGACCTTTTCAGTTCACATTTTTGACTTTTTATCTTATTTTCTACCTTTTTTATCCTTAATTTAAAAATTTTAAGTAATATTTTGACTTTTTTAGCTCCTTACTTTGACTTTTATCTCATAGTTTGGCCTTTTGTTTCCTCAATTTTAAATTTTAAGTCATGTTTTGACTTGTGAAACTCAAAATTTAATTTTTTTTCTCAGGCTTTGACATTTTTAACCAATGATGTTGAAATTTATCTCATATCTTTTTTACCTTTAAAACTTATGATTTCAAATTTTTATCTCATGTTTTAACCCTTAAAAATCATGATTTAAACTTTCTTTCTTAAATATTTATTTTGTACATATATATATATATATATGTGTGTGTGTGTATATATATATATATATATATATATTGGCCTTTTAAAAACATGATTTTGACTTTAAATGCCTTTGGAGCTAATAAGTCTGAACTTTTATCTCAGATTTTGAGCCTCTAAACTTAACATTTTACTTTTTAAAATCTCAAAATCATTTATCATCAGTGTTAAGGTTTTTTTCTCCCATAATTCATTGCTGGTGAAGATGAGGTTGACAGTTTATGGTTAAATGTTGACCTTGTTCGGCCCTCAGGTTGGACCCAGATTCAGGATTCAGGCCCTGCTGTGATTGAGTTTCCCTGCCTTAGACTTCAGTAGCTGCTGCTGGGATGTGTTAAACACTGAATGATCATTCCTCCTCCTTCAGCCTCACTGAGGTCCCCCTTTTGGTCCTTCAGGAGCTCTGGAGCACATTTCTTGGTTAAGAAATCACAAAATCTGACTTTCCTCTCTAAATCTTTTACACACAGCCAATCTGACGCTTTGCTGCCTCTTAAATTCAAACTTCTCCAGCTCCACCTTCTCCTCCATCACTCACTTCTTCAGCATGATCTCTGAGGCTCCTTTACTGTAGAGGCGGAACGATCCGTCGGGCAGTTTGATCACCGTGCTCATGGACTTACGCACCGAGTTAAAGGTGTACACCTGGGGCAGAGAGACAGAGCTGTGTTAAAACCTGCACGCCACATCACAGGCTGTCAGGATACAAGATTCAGAGTAATCAAGCTGCTGCTAATGCACGCTCATGTCACCTGCAGGTAGAAACAACCAAAACAGTGAGCAGAAACAGAAACAGAAACTTCTGCAGGAGCCGTCATTCCAGGGGCGGGGCCAGACACGTTTAAAATCCGGGGCTAAGCCCAATAAAAAGATGGCCGAGGGGTGGACACTTCCCTAGAATTTTTTTAAGTATCAGAGAGTTTAATGCACTATTTCTGTGCACTTTCAAATAAAAACTTAAATTCAAAATGGCAAAAATAATGTTGCTCAGCCTAAAATAATTGATAATGTCATTTTTTTCTTAACCTACTGAGCTAAAAGTGTTATTATAATTCTAAAATCATGATACACCATCCTGGGGTCCAATCATTTTCACTTCTACCTCCTAAAAATGTCTGACATTTATATTTGAAGTAACATTGCAAAGGTAGGGCAGGAATTTGATGAAAAGGTTAGCAATTGAAGCTCTGCATTTCAACATACTGACAACCACCCTGAAAGATTCGAGGCTTTTTAGAAAACCTTCGGGGCTGAAGCCCCCTAAGCAGCCCCCCACCCCCACCCCCAACTCCACCAGTGCTTCATTAAAGTCAGCATTAACAGGATCTAGGTTAACTCGTCTTCTGTGAGCTCAGTGTGACTGTGTGGTGTACAGACAACAATGGCTTCAGGTGGAAAGAGCAGAAACACTTGTGCTGCACGCTAAAACGCTCTGACAGGTGTGTGCTAGGACCCCCAGCGCTGCAGTTTTCCCACCTTGTACAGCCTCTCCTCAGGAATCTGCTCTCGGACCGGGGCGTAGTCCTGCTGAAGGTCTAGAACAAATCCCAGCAGGCCACACTCCGTCTTGTTGCCCACCTGCTTGGCCAAACCCCCCTCCACATCAGGCGGCTACCGGAGGAGGAAGACGAGGATGTCAAACAGGAAGAGAAGAGAGGGAGGAAGGAGAGAGTCAAACATTTAAGAGCACAAACACTGAGAGATCTGCAGAATCATCCAGAAGCATGACTCTGCTAAACAACACTCTCCCTGCATGTCTGACTCACTAAGATCTTGGAGGTGTAGGCGCTGTTGATAGCGATGGCGTTGACTAACAGATCCAGAGTCCGGGGGTTGATCTGTCCAGGGTCTGGGATCACTCGATGGTGAACGTCACCTGAACAAAAACAACAGTCTGACTTTAACACCCATCACAGGGTCATTGCACACTTAACAAACCAAACGTAATCAGATTTAAGACGCTTTAAGACTCAAACAAAGAAAAATAACGCCACTTTAGCACCGTGTGGCCAAGTACCTTTAAGATTTCATGGCTTTGTCAGCCTGTGGATTCTAACATAACATCCTGCTGTACATGCTGCCTGATTCTTATTCAATTTTACTTAAACAACAAACCTGCTACTATACATCATTAACATCAGCACATATCAAACAGGTCAGTATGTTTGGAGTCAGCTAATCAAACTAGAATATCATGAAAGAGCCAATTTTCCAACACTTTAATCAGAAAGTTAGATTTCCATGTATTTAGATTCAACCCATACAGAGGGAAATGTTTTTGTTCTGATCACAATGATTACAGCTTACAGATCACAAAAATCAAAAATCCACGATCTCTAAATATTACAGTAATGTGTAAATGTTTGGTTTATTTTCCTTATTCAGCTCTGATCATCAACTCCAAACACCTGAACAGGTGTCCAGAGCCTTCATTCTCTTATTCTGGTTCAGTCCACACAACCACAACCATGAGGAAGACTGCTGACCTGACTCTAGTCCAGAAGACAACCACTGACATCCTCCATGAGGAGGGTAAGCCACAGAAGGTCAAAGGTGAAAGGTCTGGCTATTCTCAGAGTCTGGATCAGAGCAGATTCATCAAAGCTGACTGAAGGGAAAAGTGGTGAGAAAAGGAGCAATAGGGATGAGCTCAGCCTTCAGACGATCGTCAAACTAAGCAGATTCAAGAACTTAGGGGGCTTCATGAGGACTGGACTGAGACTGGAGTCAGTGGATCAAGATCCACCACACAGACAGGTCCAGGAAATAGACTACATGTGTGGTAGTCTTTGTCTGGAGCCAATCCTGGACCACAGACGTCACCAGAGTCTCACCTGGACTAAGTAGACCAGAAACTGGAGCGTTGTGGTCTCAGTGGTCTACCAGTTCCACCTACTTTTCCAACTATGGCCTGGTATTTGGCAAAAATGGAAGGAAAGAGACTCCCACTTCCTGTCCTCTGTCTTTGATGATGTCAGCTTATGGAGTTCAACAGGGCCCGCCCACTTTTGCAGCGGCTCTGGTTCACCGTTTAAATCCCCCGTAAGCAGACCGGCTGAAGGCTGCTATCAGAGAACCTGGGCTTCATAGCCCCCCAGCAGGACCACGGACTGAATTCATGAAAAAGGAGCTCAGACCAAGTACTGAGAGATAAAGGAGGAGACTTTAACATTTCTGTTAAATAAATCCTGTTGATGTTTTCTATGATCTAATATTTAGAGATTTGTGAGCGCTAATCATCAGGATCAGAACAAAAAGTCTGAGATATTTCCCTCTGTGATAAATGTTTTATATGTGGAAGTTTGACTTTATAAGTTAAACTACAGGAAAATAACAATCTTCTTGGTGATATTCCACTTTTGCAGATGCACCTGTATTTACTGTCTTCACTTTTATTCTCAGGTCTGTGGCTGAAACAGATGAAAGACTTGATAAAATAATAGCTTTGACTGGTGATTTATGAATCACCACTGAAATATAAACATCAGCACCTAAAATAAAGTGTTTTTCTGATTAAATCAATCACGTATTGATTTGCCAAAGCTGAACTGATTTATATTCAAACCTGATGTGAAATCTGCTGAGGATTAGAAATAAATCAACGATAATGATTCAGCCAGATTAAATGAACTCATGACTGCCAACACCTTTGAATTTATAAAAGTACCTTAAATATCTGAACTTTGTGTCCCATAAACCTAACGACCACACAGGACAGGTGCAGGCCCCTTTCTGCCAGAGAAGCATATTTAAGAGCTTAGCTCTCCTCACTCACCCACATACGTCTGCACCACCGTCATGCGGTTGGTGGTGAGGGTCCCCGTCTTGTCGGAGCAGATGGCCGTGGCGTTTCCCATCGTCTCACAGGCGTCCAGGTGTCGCACCAGGTTGTTGTCCTTCATCATTTTCTAAAGAGACGGAGAGCAGACGGGATGTGAGGTGGGTGGGACAGGGGTAAATGAAGATAGATAAATAATACACCTGGGTAAATTAAGCTTATCAATCAGTTTCTCATTTCTGTGGTTTGGTGTCGTGCTTATATAAAAGCTTTGACAGTTCTAGTATTAGAAATAGGGATGCACGATTTTGAATTTTTGCCGATATCCAATATGCCGATATTCATAGATTCATTTTAGCTGATACTGATATCGGTACCGATATTTAAATATGTTTGACATGGCTAACCAAAAAGTTAGTTCTTAGAACATAATTTAAGGTTTGAGGATGAAAAAAGACAACACACTTTTAAGTTTAAAGAATGAGGATAGATACAGAAAAAGATCTCGACTTACATTGGTCTCTTGGTCCAGTCTAAAACTCCACTAATTTATTGGTATATTTGGCCACATTTATAGCTAATATATGCTGATACCCATGGCCAAAATATCAGATGCAAATATCGGCAGAAATCTTAATATCTGCCGATACCGATATCAGGCCGATAATATCGTGCATCCTTAGTTATAAATCTTAACCAATAAGCTTAGCGCAAAGCTTCAGCTATCCTGAAACTAACTTTTATTTAAAGGGGACATATTTCACCCTTTTAAGACAAGTTTATATCGGTCTCAGAGGTCCCCAAAACATGTTTGTTGAAGTTTGTTGCTGAAAAAAACACTCCAGTATTAATTTTTGTGTATTTAAAACCCCCTCTGTTTCAGCCCTGCTGTAACCAGCTGTTTCTGTGTCTGTAGCTTTAAATCTTACTGAGCTGTTTGATTACATCTCTGACTCCTCTCTCAGGAGAGGAGGGTGGGCATTTCTCCCAAGAAGGGAGGGGCAACCAAACCTGAGGGCAGGGCTAACTCCCCTCATGACATCATAAAGGGAAAATCTGAGAACAGCTTGTTTCAGCACAAATTTTCTGAAAGGTGGCGGGGGGGGGGGGATCTTTTTGGTACTTGAGGGGATTATGGACAGGGGCACATATTTGTGTTAGAAAAGCCTGAAAAAGTGATTTTTGCATAACGTGTCTCCTTTAAACCTAGTCCAGGAACATGGACCACACCTCAACCAAAGCCCACTTCTGCTGCCAAACACAAACAGGCTCCATCATTCATCCTCCTCTGGCTCTGAAGGCCAACCCCTCCTCCTCTGGCTCTGAAGGGCAACCCCTCCTCCTCTGGCTCTGAAGTCCAACCCCTCCTCCTCTGGCTCTGAAGTCCAACCCCTCCTCCTCTGGCTCTGAAGGTCAACCCCTCTTTCTCTAACTTCTAAACTTCAGGATGCACTACACTCTACCATCCTGTCGTTAAACATTACTGGAAGTATCTGCTTGTCTGTACCTTGACAGAGTAAGCGAGGGAGATGGTGACAGCCAGTGGTAACCCTTCTGGGACAGCCACGACCAGCACAGTGACACCGATGATGAAGAACTTTACAAAGTACTGAATGTAGACCGGGGTGCACTCCGTTAACCACGTGCGACCTAAAACACATCATATTTGATATTAATATCAAAGTTAACATCATGGCTATCAGCTTCTAATGCTCCATTTTTGACTAAACTCTTTTATTTTCTAACATAAAATCCTAAAGACTGACTTCCTGTAGGCCTGAATGTTCTTCTGATTAATGTTAAAGTTATGACTATAATAATACTGTATTTACACCAGAAATCTGCTGATAACTTCCTCCACTAACTCAAACAAGTAAAATAGAAACTTTAAACTGAAACCAGTCATAAATTTTGGAAAGTGACAGAACAGAAATTTAAATTGTTCCTAAAGAAAGACATGGATACGACAGAAAATGTTCAAGGAAGTGAGAATGATGTGCATTCTTGCTGCTAACACACAAACCTTCAACGACGAACGTGTTGATGACAAAGTAGAGCACCAGGATGATGACGGTGATGGCCGACATCACCAAACCTGACAGGAGAATCAGAGAGGTTATTCAACAGATTTCTATTTTCATTTACTCTCCTGTGTCTTCACAGTCAGTCACAACACATTAAACTCACTATCTCTGACACAACTGTCTGTAGAAAGCAGATCTACATTCTAAATATATCTGCACCACTAATGGAATAAAAAATAATAATTTCACATAAACATACATCTCCATAAGTGGAACTGACAAATAATCTAAGATTTCTGTTTATTCAGATGTGTCCACAAAAAAATCCAGGGCCTCTGATAAACCCAGAGAATGGACCCTGATAAACCCAGAGAATGGACCCTGATAAACCCATCGAATGGATCCTGATAAACCCAGAGAATGGACTCCTATAAACCCAGAGAATGGACCCTGATAAACCCAGAGATTGGACCCTGATAAACCCAGAGAATGGACCCTGATAAACCCAGAGAATGGACTCCTATAAACCCAGAGAAGCGACCCTGATAACCCCAGAGAATGGACCCTGATAAACCCAGAGAATGAACCCTGATAAACCCAGATAATGGACTCCTATAAACCCAGAGAATGGACCCTGATTAACCCAGAGAATGGACCCTGATTAACCCAGAGAATGGACCCTGATTTACCCAGAGAATGGACCCTGATAACCCCAGAGAATGGACCCTGATAAACCCAGAGAATGGACCCTGAAAAACCCAGAGAATGGACTCCTATAAACCCAGAGAATGGACCCTGATTAACCCAGAGAATCGACCCTGATAACCCCAGAGAATGGACCCTGATAAACCCAGCGAATGGATCCTGATAAACCCAGAGAATGGACTCCTATAAACCCAGAGAATGGACCCTGATAAACCCAGAGATTGGACCCTGATAAACCCAGAGAATGGACCCTGATAAACCAAGAGAATGGACTCCTATAAACCCAGAGAATGGACCCTGATTAACCCAGAGAATGGACCCTGATAAACCCAGTGAATGGACCCTGATAAACCCAGAAAATGGACCCCTTATAAACCCAGAGAATCGACCCTGATAAACCCATAGAATGGACCCTAAAAAAACCCAGAGAATGGACCCTGATGAACCCATAGAATGGCCCCTGATGAACCCAGAAAATGGACCCCTGAAAAACCCAGAGAATGGACCCTGATAGACCCAGAGACTGGACCCCTGATAAACCCAGAGAATGGACCCTGATAGACCCAGAGAATGGACCCTGATGAACCCAGAGAATGGCCCCTGATAAACCCAGAGAATGGACCCTGAAAAACCCAGAGAATGGACCCTGAAAAACCCAGAGAATGGACCCTTTTAGACCCAGAGAATGGACCCTGATAAACCCAGAGAATGGACCCTGATAAACCCATAGAATGGACCCTGATAAACCCATAGAATGGACCCTGATAAACCCAGAGAATGGACCCTGATAAACCCAGAGAATGGACCCTGATAAACCCAGAGAATGGACCCTGATAAACCCAGAGAATGGACTCTGATAAACCCAGAGAATGGACCCTGATAAACCCAGAGAATGGACTCTGATAAACCCAGAGAATGGACCCTGATTAACCCAGAGAATCGACCCTGATAGACCCAGAGAATGGACCCTGATAAACCCAGAGAATCGACCCTGATAGACCCAGAGAATGGACCCTGATAAACCCAGAGAATCGACCCTGATAGACCCAGAGAATGGACCCTGATAAACCCAGAGAATCGACCCTGATAGACCCAGAGAATGGACCCTGATAAACCCAGAGAATCGACCCTGATAGACCCAGAGAATGGACCCTGATAAACCCAGAGAATCGACCCTGATAGACCCAGAGAATGGACCCTGATAAACCCAGAGAATCGACCCTTTTAGACCCAGAGAATGGACCCTGATAAACCCATAGAATGGACCCTGATTAACCCAGAGAATCGACCCTGATAGACCCAGAGAATGGACCCTGATAAACCCAGAGAATCGACCCTGATAGACCCAGAGAATGGACCCTGATAAACCCAGAGAATCGACCCTGATAGACCCAGAGAATGGACCCTGATAAACCCAGAGAATCGACCCTTTTAGACCCAGAGAATGGACCCTGATAAACCCATAGAATGGACCCTGATTAACCCAGAGAATCGACCCTGATAGACCCAGAGAATGGACCCTGATAAACCCAGAGAATCGACCCTGATAGACCCAGAGAATGGACCCTGATAAACCCAGAGAATCGACCCTGATAGACCCAGAGAATGGACCCTGATAAACCCAGAGAATGGACCCTGATAAACTCAGAGAATGGACCCTGATAGACCCAGAGAACGGGCCCTGTTCTTTGGGACCCCTCCAGGTGTGTTCATGGTTTACCTGCTTTGCCGATCTGAACGGCGAGCTTGGTGAGTTTGCCCTGAAGCACGCTCTTCTCTTTCTTTGGGACGTTAGTCTTCTTCTTCTCTCGGTCCTCCACCTCGCCACCCTCTGCGCTCTTCAGAGGCTGCATCTCCATGGCGACGCCCCCGTCCTGCTTCTTGGCTACAACACAAACAAACACAAACAGACTGAGTCTGGAGGAGAACTCACCTACACCGCTTCAGTACGGGAACACAGGAGGGACACTTTCCCATCCATCTGGGAAACAGCCCATGGACGGTGTGTGGGAGAGGCAGAACCTTTCAAAGAAAACTTGGAGGCTGATTGGACGGACATCCTGTCTGTCACATTCAGTACAGGCCAATCAGAGCAACAAAATGTGATGTAGTAAGGATTCATCAACTACCAATATCTTGTTAGCAGTCATGTGATCCCGATGACACACAAGGGAAGTGAAGAAACCAGGGTGAAGGTAGTAAAGTTAGTGCCAGAGTCTAGGACTGAGACCAGAGTCTACAAGAGTCTAGGACTGAGACCAGAATCTACAGAGGCTAGACTGAGAGCAGAGTCTACGGGGGCTAGGACTGAGACCAGAGTCTTGAGGAGTGTAGGACTGAGACCAGAGTCTACAGCAGTCTAGGACTGAGACCAGAGTCTAGAGGAGTGTAGGACTGAGACCGGGGTCTACAAAATCTAGGACTGAGACCAGAGTCTAGAGGAGTCTAGGACTGAGACCAGAGTCTAGAAGAGTCTAGGACTGAGACCAGAGTCTACAAGAGTCTAGGACTGAGACCAGAGTCTACAAGAGTCTAGGACTGAGACCAGAGTCTAGAGGAGTCTAGGATTGAGACCAGAGTCTACAAGAGGAGTCTAGGACTGAGACCAGAGTCTACAAGAGTCTAGGACTGAGACCAAAGTCTACAAGATTCTAGGACTGAGACCAGAGTCTAGAGGAGTCTAGGACTGAGACCAGAGTCTACAAGATTCTAGGACTGAGACCAGAGTCTAGAGGAGTCTAGGACTGAGACCAGAGTCTAGAAGAGTCTAGGACTCAGACCAGAGTCTAGAGGAGTCTAGGACAGAGACCAGAATCTACTGAGGCTAGGACTGAGACCAGAGTCTAGAGGAGTCTAGGACTGAGACCAGAGTCTACAAGAGTCTAGGACTGAGACCAGAGTCTAGAAGAGTCTAGGACTGAGACCAGAGTCTAGAGGAGGCTAGGACTGAGACCAGAGTCTGCAAAATCTAGGACTGAGACCAGAGTCTAGAAGAGTCTAGGACTGAGACCAGAGTCTAGAGGAGTCTAGGACTGAAACCAGAGTCTAGAAGAGTCTAGGACTGAGACCAGAGTCTAGAGGAGTCTAGGACTGAGACCAGAGTCTACAAGAGTCTAGGACTGAGACCAGAGTCTAGAGGAGTCTAGGATTGAGACCAGAGTCTACAAGAGGAGTCTAGGACTGAGACCAGAGTCTACAAGAGTCTAGGACTGAGACCAAAGTCTACAAGATTCTAGGACTGAGACCAGAGTCTAGAGGAGTCTAGGACTGAGACCAGAGTCTAGAGGAGTCTAGGACTGAGACCAGAGTCTAGAAGAGTCTAGGACTGAGACCAGAGTCCAGAGGAGTCTAGGACTGAGACCAGAATCTACTGAGGCTAGGACTGAGACCAGAGTCTAGAGGAGTCTAGGACTGAGACCAGAGTCTACAAGAGTCTAGGACTGAGACCAGAGTCAAGAAGAGTCTAGGACTGAGAACAGAGTCTAGAGGAGGCTAGGACTGAGACCAGAGTCTGCAAAATCTAGGACTGAGACCAGAGTCTAGAGGAGTCTAGGACTGAGACCAGAGTCTAGAGGAGTCTAGGACTGAAACCAGAGTCTAGAAGAGTCTAGGACTGAGACCAGAGTCTACAAGAGTCTAGGACTGAGACCAGAGTCTACAAGAGTCTAGGACTGAGACCAGAGTCTAGAGGAGTCTAGGATTGAGACCAGAGTCTACAAGAGGAGTCTAGGACTGAGACCAGAGTCTACAAGAGTCTAGGACTGAGACCAAAGTCTAGAGGAGTCTAGGACTGAGACCAGAGTCTAGAGGAGTCTAGGACTGAGACCAGAGTCTAGAGGAGTCTAGGACTGAGACCAGAGTCTAGAGGAGACTAAAACTGAGACCAGAGTCCAGAGGAGTCTAGGACTGAGACCAGAGTCTAGAGGAGTCTAGGACTGAGACCAGAGTCTAGAGGAGTCTAGGACTAAGACCAGAGTCTAGAGGAGACTAAAACTGAGACCAGAGTCCAGAGGAGTCTAGGACTGAGACCAGAGTCTAGAAGAGTCTAGGACTCAGACCAGAGTCTAGAAGAGTCTAGGACTGAGACCAGAGTCTAGAGGAGTCTAGGACTGAGACCAGAGTCTAGAGGAGTCTAGGATTGAGACCAGAGTCTACAAGAGGAGTCTAGGACTGAGACCAGAGTCTACAAGATTCTAGGACTGAGACCAGACTCTAGAGGAGTCTAGGACTGAGACCAGACTCTAGAGGAGTCTAGGACTGAGACCAGAGTCTAGAGGAGTCTAGGACTGAGACCAGAATCTACAGAGGCTAGGACTGAGACCAGAGTCTAGAAGAGTCTAGGACTGAGACCAGAGTCTACAGCAGTCTAGGACTGAGACCAGAGTCTAGAGGAGTCTAGGACTAAGACCAGAGTCTAGAGGAGACTATATCTGAGACCAGAGTCCAGAGGAGTCTAGGACTGAGACCAGAGTCTAGCTGATCCTCTTTAACAGCTTTTCTCCCTCATTTTCTTATAAACATGTTTTTAACAGAAACACTGATGTACTACTAAGATAAAACCCTGTGGGTTACGGGTCAGACTGGCATGAGTACTGGGGGTCTAGACTGGTCTGGATGGCTCGCTCTACTGTGGTTCATAGAGAAGCATTCATCAGTTTAATCTTTACATGATTAGCACGTTAGCACTAGCAGCAGTGCGTTTACCTTTGTTCTGATTGTTCTCCACGGCGCCGTCAGGCTGTTTACCTGGACAAAGACACGGAGAGTTAGTCAGACGGACACAGAAACACTGACAGTCATAAAATCTGATCTGCAGACACACAGACAAACGTCTGGAGACAGAGAGGGAGAGATGGAGGTGGTCACATGTTCAAACACTGGGTCAGAGACTCTTCTAGAGTCCACCAGAGGTGACTGCACCGAGCACTGGGGTCCATTCATTGGCTGAGGGGAGGAACGGGGCGGGGCACACGACTGAATGCTCACATACCATTGGTCACTGTGCTGAAACTGGCTTCAGTGGAGGTGGGCAGAGTACTGTCCTCTGTGTGGGGGGTGGGTGTGTGAGGGAGGGGGGCACATGAGAGGAGTCGGTAAAAAAGGGAAACAAAAGAGAGCAAAGAATAAAAATCATGTTTTTACAGAAATGAAAGAAAAACGTGAGAGACGATCAAAGTAAACAGCAAACTGGCATCCAAACAGGAAAAAGTAACACGCTCAGGCATTAGTAGAAGAAGCATGAATAATGGATGAGCTCCAGTAAACCACTGTCTGAGTGATGGAGCCATCAGAGGCTGCAGCCACCGCTCAAACACGCCCATGTGGCTCTGCAGAGCACGCCGCGGCTTCAGAACAGAGACTACAGAAAAGTCAGAGTTTCTGTTTAAACACGCTGATGTAGGGCCGTCCCAAAACCACAGTTTTATTTTTTGGAACACTTCATCGTTTTTGTTTAACATAACTGTGTTACACAATAAGAATACAGAAACAAAAGAAAAACAAGTAAAGAAATATTGTAGGGAGACAGAGTTTTGAAATTGCCTCATATTTTTCAGCATCACATTGTAGAAATCTATTTTTGAATATTTTAGTGATTGGGCAATTCTGTCTAAAATGAGAGGGAAAAGAAAAATTAATTAATTAATTAATTAATTAATTAAAAAAAAAAGTAAAGTCAACCAATAAATAGATTTAAGAAATGATAATAAAATATTTACTAACTAAATATGAATTAATTAATTTAAAATTAAATAAAATAAAATTTATAAAAATAAAAGAATTAAATAAATAAATAATAACAATAATAATAATAAATAATAAAATAATAAAATAAAATAATAACTAATAAGAATAAATAAATAACTAAATGATTATTAATTATTTGAAATAAACTTAAATTAAAAAATACAAATAAATTCATTAAATAATTGAAAATTAGATAATAAATAATAATAATAATAATAATAATAACAACAACAACAACAACAACAACAACAACAACAACAATAATAATAAATAATTAAACAGTAAAAATAAAAATAATAATTTAAAAAAACCTACAATTTTTAAGCGGTTTAAAACCAAAGAAAGTAAAAGTCCTTGGCCCTGATATCAGCTTGTCCTTTGTATTAAATCAGAAATGTCAGGGAAAATCCAGCAGCATTCTAACATTAAAACTTTGTTAATTTTTCCTGAATGAAAATATCACCATCTCCATTTCATTAGCATCCTAGCTGCTGATGCTAAATATGATCAGATGTCTATCAAACATGACTGTTACTGATAATCCTTCACATTTTATTCCTCTCCTCTCTGCATCTCCCTCCTCTTTCTCTCTTTTTCTGTATGCATGTCTCTGTATTTCTACACCTTCTCTCACTGCATCTCCCTCTTCTCTTTTCCTGCTTTTCCCTCTTTTATTTCCACCTTCATCGTCTCCTTTTTCTAGATCTTTCTCTACCACTCCCCTTTGTCTCTTTCTGCCTTTCCCTCCTTCCTCTTTCTGTCTCACTCTTTTCTTCCTTTCTTCGTCTCCCTCTCTCTTTTCCAGCACCTGCTCTGTTTCTATCTGCATCTCCTTCCTTCTCCGTCTCTCCCTCTCCTGCATCCTGCATCTCCCTCTTTATTTTTCTGCGTCTCTCTCCTTCCTCTGTTTTTTGTTGTTATCTCCAGTTTCTCATCTCTTCAGTGTAACTCAGCTGGTTTTTATTTTGGTGTTTCCAGTTAAAACATTCATAAATAAATCTTCATCTTACAATATCCTGACATGACTTTAGAATGACATCTATTGCATTTCTCTGTGTCTCTCTTTTCTCGTTTCTGCACCATGAAGCCCAGTTAAACCAGTCAGTAAACCAGTAAGGGTCATTTGGGCAGACGGCTGCTGCTGCTACTCCTGATACAGATGATTCTAGACCGTTTCATCTTTGTTTGTTTTTCAGATAAAGTTTGTGTTTCTTTCCTGACTAAGGTCCAGGAGTGAGGAGGAGGAGGAGGAGGAGCGGCCCTGAATCTGGGCTGCTGTAAGTCCAGTTTCCTCCGTCAGTGATGGTCTGGGCGCTGTTGGCCGTCTACCAGAGCCCTCACTCTCTGTCTGCTGAAAACTCTGCAGAGATGCTGGTCTCCTTTTCCTGCAGGACTTGGCCCCTCTATCATAGTTAGAGTATCACCAGTCCAGGTCCAGGGCTGCTGCTGGATGCCATCATATTGCTGTTATGTCAGGGTGCAGCTTCGTTCTCACCTCCTGTCAGCAGGTCTACATGCTGACGATGTTTCTCTCCAGGATGAAGGATGTGTGGGAGTTTAAGAGAGAAGAGTCTGAACTTCTGGGTTTCTGTCAGGAATGAGGGTCTCAGTGATGTCACTTTAGACCAGAATCAGAGTTCTCAGTCCTGCATACCAGGACATTTCCTCCTTTTTAAGAAGCGAATATTATCTGAGAGACATTCCCATGCAGAGGGAAGCTGCAGCGGGAGGCGGGGCACGCTCCACTGCTCCCGTAATGACATTAACCCTAAGTGCTTGTGAAAGTCCGTGCAGCCTCCGTTGTTGTCTGCAGCTCGCCTCGCCTCGCCTCGCTCTGACTGCAGGGAGCGTCCAAAACACATTTCAGCACAGACTAATGCTCGCCGCTCTGACCAACCAACACTCTTCCCTGAATCCCCCCACCTCCCCCCACTCTCCCCCGCTCTCTCAATAATTGATTCAGTGTGATTCAGACTCTCTTGCTCAGATTAAGGAGGGAGGGGAGAGAGAGAGAGAGGATGTGGGCTAAATTATCGATGAGGTTAAACTGGTGTGTTTCCTGTTCCAGCTCTGATCCCAGATCAGCTAGGCACCCGACTAATTCACAACCACACACTCAGATACACACAAACAGACACACACTCAGATGGACACACTCACACACACACACTCACCCCTACACACTGAGATACACACTCACCCCTACACACAGATACACACTCAAACACACACACTCACCCATACACACTCAGAACGACCCCGACAGTGCTTCTCCGTGTTTGTGTTGTTGTTTTGAACCCCTTTAAGGCGTTTTTCATGTGTCTGTTGTTGTCTTGTGTCACTTTAGCGTCCCGTTTTGCCCCCTCTGCTTCGGTTTATCCTCACTGTGTGAATCTTTGTGGCTGCTTTTCTCCGTGGAGGCTTTTTGACATCTCTTTGCATCTATTTCTGGGAGTAAAAATCTCTCCTCTGTTGTTGTTTTGTCTCTTTATGTTGAATTTGTGAGTCTAAGTAGTCATTCTAGGCATGTTTGTGGTTGTTTAAGTCTCTTTAAGGTTTTTTTTTCACCCAATTAGCTGAATTTACAGAGCCTTCAGAGAGTGTTTTACCCTTTTATTGATTTTATAAATCAGTCATGGTCCGGAAACTTGGATTTCTTAAGAAACAGAAATACATAAATCCTCTCTTTAACATCAGAGTGGAACCAGATTCCTACAGAGTAATGTCAATTAAATAAAATCTGTAATTTTAAATAAATGACTGCATAAATATTCACCCCTTCTAGTCAGTATTTAGTAGAGTCACCTTCACTGGATAAGATTGTCCTCCAGGATTTATTTTCCCTTTTACCTTTACAAGCCTTCCAGGGCCGGCAGCTGAGAAGCATCCCCACAGCGTGATGCTGCCGGGAAGCATCCCCACAGCACAGTGCTGCCGAGAAGCAACCCCACAGCACGATGCTGCCGAGAAGCATCTCCACAGCACGATGCTGCCGAGAAGCATCTCCACAGCACGACGCTGCCGAGAAGCATCCCCACAGCACGATGCTGCCAGGAAGCATCCCCACAGCACGATTGCTGCCGGGAAGCATCTCCACAGCACGATGCTGCTGAGAAGCATCCCCACAGCACGATGCTGCCGGGAAGCATCTCCACAGTACGATGCTGCTGAGAAGCATCCCCACAGCACGATGCTGCCGGGAAGCATCTCCACAGTACGATGCTGCTGAGAAGCATCCCCACAGCACGATGCTGCCAGGAAGCATCCCCACAGCACGATTGCTGCCGGGAAGCATCTCCACAGCACGATGCTGCTGAGAAGCATCCCCACAGCACGATGCTGCCGGGAAGCATCTCCACAGTACGATGCTGCTGAGAAGCATCCCCACAGCATGATGCTGCCACCAGGGTGCTCCACAGCTGGGATGGTGTGTTTGTGGTGATGTCAGTGTTTGGCATCTTGTCTGATGGTCTCAAAGCTCCATTCTGGTTTCATCAGACCAAAAAACTTTCTTCCTCTTGACCATGGAGTCTCCCACAGTCCTTCTGGTGAACTCTAGTCCAGATTGAATCTGAGTTTTCTTCAACAGTGTCTTTCTCTTTGCCACTCTCCCATAAAGCTCTGACTGGTGAAGAACCCGGCCAACAGTTGTTGTCTGCAGAGTCTCTCCATCTCAGCTGCTGAAGCTTGGAGCTCCTTCAGAGTAGTCATAGGTGTCTTGGTGTCCTCTCTCACTAGTCTCCTTCTTGCACGCCCACTAAGTTTGTGAGGACGGTCTGATCTAGGCAGATTTACACATGTGATATATTCCTTCATTTCTCCATGATGGATATAACTGAACTCTGGGGGATGTTCAGAGACTTGGAGATGTTTCTGTCTTAGACTTTTCAGTCATCTTTTCTCTGAGTGTTCTTTTGTCTTCATGGTGTAATGGTAGCCAGGAATGCTGATGAACCAGTGACTGGACCGTCCAGAGACTCTACAATCACTAACTGTGGGACTACTAGCTCCTCTGTTGGATTAACTCAGTCACTTTAAAGGAGTGAAGATTTGTGCAGTCACTTATTTTACATTACAGATTTATTTTTGACGTTACTCTGTAGAAATCTGTTTTCACGTTGACATTGGAGGGTTAAAGTTGTTTCTGTACCTCTGTAGTCCTGTTAGAATGGTTCTCTGGCTTCTATATAGTTCTCCTTCTGGCCCTGCTCTTCACTGCAGTCATCATTTACAATGATAATTCATCAGTTTGTTGCTACTTTGCAGGTTTTTGTGTCTCTTTTTTGTTGTTTTGTGGTTCTCGGTGTCTTATTTGACATCATTTATTGTTATATACATGTTTTTGAGGTTGTTTTGCGTCTCTTTACAGTCATTCTATTGATTTTTCCATGATGCCCCTCCCTCCCTCTTTGGGTCTGCAGCAGTAATCACTGATCAATGGTTCCTGTTCTCTGACTGGAGACCAGATCATTCCTGCAGACTGAGGTCCTTCTTCTTTAATGCTGGTCCAGGTTTCTATTTACTGTGAACACTGAAAACAGCGCTGACTCTGACCGTGGACGTAACACCACCAGAACTCTCCGTCCCCAGCTACAATCTCTAGATTCACCTCGTTCCTCTCTTTCTCTCACCTTTCTTCTCCTTCCCTTCTTCCTCCACCTCTCCGGCTCCGAGCAGCGTGAAGATGATTCCAGTCTGAGAGTTCACTCCCACCGCCGTCACCAGCATCCGACCCGAGCCCTCCATCACGTGGGTACCTGAAGACAGAGGGAGTGATGGTTAACACTCTGCTGGGTGACCAGAACCAGGGGGTTGTGGTCTTAGTCTGACAGTCAGCACTGACTTAAATACTTCTGTTAAATAACCCAGACCTGGAGAATCCAGAAACCCCTGAATCAGAACCTGTCTGACAAAGAGAAGGAGGCTAAAAGCTCTCCATGGAACATCTAGAGAAATCCAAGACGAGATGAGAGAAAGTCCCTGACATCTATCAGTCTGAATAGGATATAAAGATATTTATTTTTTTTATTTAGAAAGCAAGATTTCGAAGGCTGAGCCCAGAAACTCTCCTGAGGATACTGGTTTCAGCTGCTAGTATCCCTGCCCTCTCTAGTCTCTCTCCAACGCTCGTGACCATGACTGAGGGTTGGATCAAATGCTGCGCTCCATTTGTTCTCAGGCCTCGGAAATTCCAAGTTGACTTCTGAACTCATAATTCCGACTTGTACGTCGGAGCAACTCCCAGTGCTCCCAGTTAGAACTGGTAGCAAATGGAACACATCCAACTCCTGGGAACGCCATTCCCAGTTCCAACATCAGACCTCAGAGTGAATGGAACACAGCAGAAGACTGAATGGTGCCTAAAAGCTCTGCTCTGTTTTTACCTCAACGGTCCCACCTGTCATATGGACCAGACCCTGAGAGACCTGAACCAGGACCAGTCATGACCTTAGACCGTAAGGTCTAAACCTGACCACGTCAACCCAGTGCCTGCTGGATGTCACAGCTAAAGGTCACAGCTGGTGAAAAACGTCTGAGGTTTACCGCCGACTATGGTGGTGTTAGAGAGCTGAAGCTTTAGAAAAGTAAACTCTTCTGTGTTTATCTCTACATAGTGGACCAGGCTGACCATCTCTGCTCCACAAGAACTCTGGAACCACCTGATCTACATGAACACACGTGTAGGACATCTGCTACAGGAGCTCTGAAACCTCAGCCTCTCTGTCTGAGATTTACTCCACCCAACAGTCTGAATAACTTCTGTCCTGATAATATTCCTGTCCTTAAAAAATCAGATAGAGGCTGTTTTTAGGTTTTAGAAACCTCAAACCCTGATGGTTATGGCCCTGGGAGTGTCTAAAGGTCTACGATGTGATGCTGCACAGCAGAAAGACCGACCTGAGAGCAGCATGGGGTCTTTATCCACAGACTTGCGTACGTGGTCGGACTCTCCGGTGAGCGAGCTCTCGTCTATCTTCAGGTCGTTTCCCTGGATTAAGATCCCGTCAGCCGGCAGCAGGTCACCTGGAAACAAATGCACAAAAAACCACAGGTGAGTGTCTGGTCCCCAGCCCCCGGGATCTGCTGGCTGGGAGGTTCTAGAGCTAGAGTATCTTTGAGTTACTTCCTGTTAAATATCTGTGTTTTTGGGGTCATGTCCTTACCGTATTTGACCTGCGCCAAGTCTCCAACCACCATGTCCGCCACGGGGATCTGGATGACGTTTCCTTTCCTCACCACCGTGAACTTCTGCTCCTGCTCGATCCGACTCTGCAGACCCCGAAACTGCTTCTCTTTGGACCAGTCATTGAACGCCGTCACCAGGACGACGCACACCACCGACAGCAGGATGGCCGCGCCCTCGATCCAGCCCGTGTCGCCCTCGCTCTCGTCTTCTACAGACCCCGCCGAGGCCCCGCACGCTGCAGAGAAGGGAAACCACGGCATTAACGTTCAACCAACGTGTTTTTAGCACGGATGGAGCATCAGGGGGCTCCTAGGCTCACTGTTGTCTCTAGGTATCAGATTTAACATGGCGCCTGAAATCAGAGCGATTATCAGTGATGTATCAAACAGAGGAAATCCTGCCTGGTATAGTTGAATGCTACCTGTCGGCATCACTGAAACTAAAGAAATCCACCCCTCCTTCTAGAGGTTGTCACAGCACCAGAATTTTTATTGTTTATATGATACATGTACAAATCAGACGATATCAACCCCAGTCTGATACACAAAACTCAAACAAAAGTCATGGAAACCTCCGATTTTTAGTCTAATCTTCCACACCCCCCCGTCCTTACATTCAGTATCCTTCCCAGGAGGCTGGTAGAACGAGAGGCCGAGGGAGATGATGGCGGCGGCCTCCAGGATGATGAGCGTGACATCCTGTAGCGCCTCCCACACCAGCTCCAGGAACGTCTTGGGCTTCTTTGGAGGGATGAAGTTCTGACCGTATGTTTGGCATCGACGATCCAGATCTGCAGGGTCCCCGCTGAGACCTGGAAGGAGGAGACGGGACAGGAAGTGAGAAACCAACCCACCTGAGCAGACACAACACACTGGGCCACCAAATATGTTTATCTTCTCTGAGAATCATGTGAACCAGAAGGACCAGCCAAATCCGGCCCCCCACCCTGAGCCAGGTCAGGATCCCTGACACCCCCCCCCCCCCCCCCACCAGATTTCGGGACCTGGTCTAAAGTACATGTGGCCCCAAAGTCTGGTTCATCTGATCAGTCTGATCACCATACATGGGTCCTGCTCCTTTAGAGGAGGGCTACTGCACGGTTTATGTACTCGCCCAAATATAGACATCCTGGCTCCAGTCACAGGATCATCGTCTCCACTGGTTAACTGGATCTGACCTGGATCTGACCTGGATCTGACCTGGATCTGACCTGGATTTGAACTGGATCTTTACTGGATTTGAACTTGATCTTTACTGGATCTTAACTGGTTCTTTATTGGATCTTAACTTGATCTTTTCTGGATCTTAACTGAATCTTTTCTGGATCTTAACTGGGTCTTAACTGGAACTGGTTCTTTATTGGATCTTAACTTGATCTTTACTGGATCTTAACTGAATCTTTTCTGGATCTTAACTGGATCTTAACTGGGTCTTAACTGGAACTGGTTCTTTACTGGATCTTAACTGGTTCCAAACTGGATCTTAACTTGATCTTTACTGGGTCTTTTCTGGATCTTTACTGGTTCCAAACTGGATCTTAACTGGATCTTAACTTGATTTTAACTGGATCTTAACTGGATCTGAACTGGATCTTTACTGGATCTTAATTTGATCTTTACTGGATCTTAACTGAATCTTTTCTGGATCTTAACTGGATCTTAACTGGGTCTTAACTGGAACTGGTTCTTTACTGGATCTTAACTGGAACTGGTTCTTTACTGGATCTTAACTGGTTTTTTACTGGATCTTAACTGGTTTTTTACTGGATCTTAACTGGTTCCAAACTGGATCTTAACTTGATCTTTACTGGGTCTTTTCTGGATCTTAACTGGATCTGAACTGGATCTTTACTGGATCTTAACTTGATCTTTACTGGATCTTAACTGAATCTTTTCTGGATCTTAACTGGGTCTTTACTGGAACTGGTTCTTTACTGGATCTTAACTGTTTTTTACTGGATCTTAACTGGTTCCAAACTGGATCTTAACTGGGTCTTAACTGGATCTTAACTTGATTTTAACTGGATCTTAACTGGGTCTTTACTGGATCTTAACTTGATCTTAACTGGATCTTTATTGGATCTTGACTTGATCTTCACTGGATCTTTACTGGATCTTAACTGAATCTTAACTGGATCTTTACTGTGGTATTAATACCTGTTTACTGCCCACCACTAGCATCAGGACCGTCCACCTCCTGGATGAACAATCAGCACCCACATGTCTGAGGATTTTTTCAACACTGAAGTTTGGATCTTTTATGGAACAAAATAAACAAAAATGACAGGAAAAGCATGTCATTTAAACATCATTATAAATGCTTTTTCTAGAGACTGTAAAGGACTTTTGGGTCCCACCAGCTGAGAACCACTGACCAGTACAGACAAGCATGCTCGAGCATGGAACAACCCTGCAGACCAGAAGACGAGAGGGGGCAACCATGCCAGAGCACAGACCCTAACAACCGGACCCTTTATCTGTTGATCCTGTTTGGGTTCATCAAACGTGGGTCTGTGCCGTACTCATCAGGATGTCATGTAAACAGGTCTCTGTCTCTGAAAACTCAGTTGTAATAGCCGGCATATTAAACCGTGGGGTTTAACTGGAGCTCAGGTCTGTAAATAGATCAACAGGCCGGCTCACAGAGGAAACTGTGGGTCTGATCTGAGCTTGAATCAGAAACCCTCTAACACGTTTCTGTTTGCCTCTCATTCATTAAAGTGTTGATTAATCTCTCTCAGCTCTTTAAAGCAGATGCTCAGTGATCACAGAGATGAGAATCAGCTCCAACCATCCCTACTCAACCTCCTCAAACATCAGAATCCTCGCTAACATTCCTGCCAACTCAAACTTCACTCTTCTCCCTCCAGCCCTCTCCTCTTCCTCCTCTGTGTTCAGTTTCCATGGCCACCAGGATACCAGGTCCACTGCTTCCTGTCTGTAACAGGTTTCTGCCCAGCAACAGGTGATGTCATTCCTCCAGTTTGAACAGTTCAGAGCGGGGCTCTTTCCTGTTTTTCTGATTGGCCGTGGAGGAGAGGGAACGTCTTCTTCTGGGAGACCTGTGATTGGCTGAGAGCGGTGACCGTCTCTGTGTGGCGTCCGTGTGTTGGTTCATGTGAAGAGTTGTGTAGCAAACATGACGCTCAACAGGGTTCAGGCCGAGGCGAGGAGAGGAACAGGTGACCTTCTGCTGAGTAATCGTAGCGTCGTCCCTCTCTTCTTCATCATCATCTCTCCATCCTCCTCCTCCCCCTCTCTCCTCTCCTCCCTCATTCCCTCTCTCAATCTCCCCTTGATGTGTCCTTGACAATGCGGCAAGCTGTTCTAGCGTTCCCTCCTCACCCCTCTCTCCCCCTCTCTCTCATCGTTTCTCCTCTTCCTCTCTCTCTTTCCTGTGGTTATGATGGTCTCATACTGCAGTACAGCGCTGTTATTGGAGCTACAGTAAGAGTGTGTACACAGATCCTCACAGTGATGTAAACGTTAGAATGATTCTAAGACACGGCGATGCAAACGTTAGAATGATCCTAAGAAACGGCGATGTAAACATTAGAATGACCCTCAGACACGGCGATGTAAACATGAGAATGAGCCTCAGACACGGCGATGTAAACATTAGAATGAGCCTCAGACACGGGGATGTAAACGTTAGAATGATCCTCAGACACGGCGATGTCAACGTTAGAATGATCCTCAGACACGGCGATGTCAACGTTAGAATGATCCTCAGACACGGCGATGTAAACATGAGAATGAGCCTCAGACACGGCGATGTAAACATGAGAATGAGCCTCAGACACGGCGATGTAAACGTTAGAATGATCCTCAGACACGGCGATGTCAACGTTAGAATGATCCTCAGACACGGCGATGTAAACGTTAGAATGATCCTCAGACACGGCGATGTAAACGTTAGAAATATCCTCAGACACGGCGATGTAAACGTTAGAATGATCCTCAGACACGGCGATGTAAACGTTAGAAATATCCTCAGACACGGCGATGTAAACGTTAGAATGATCCTCAGACACGGCGATGTAAACGTTAGAATGATCCTCAGACACGGCGATGTAAACGTTAGAATGATCCTCAGACACGGCGATGTAAACGTTAGAATGATCCTCAGACACGGCGATGTCAATGTTAGAATGATCCTCAGACACGGCGATGTAAACGTTAGAATGATCCTCAGACACGGCGATGTCAATGTTAGAATGATCCTCAGACACGGCGATGTCAATGTTAGAATGATCCTCAGACACGGCGATGTAAACGTTAGAATGATCCTCAGACACGGCGATGTAAACGTTAGAATGATCCTCAGACACGGCGATGTCAATGTTAGAATGATCCTCAGACACGGCGATGTCAATGTTAGAATGATCCTCAGACACGGGGATGTAAACGTTAGAATGATCCTCAGACACGGCGATGTAAACATATCAGGTGCTAAAACTGAGACATTTTAACATTTCACTAAAAATATTAGCTCAATATTATTATTATCATGAAAATTTATTATGATTATTATTGCTATATTTACTGTGATAATTATTATTATGAGTAGTGATAAAACAATTCTTATCATCATCAATATACGTATTATTATTATTGTCAATAGATATTTTTTTACCATCTCTTAAAGCACCTGTTAACTCTCGTCATCTATAATATTGTTGTTATTATTATTTTTATTATCAATACCAGTATTCCCTTTTTACTTTAATCATTATCAGTGTGATTATAATAATTTATTATAATCATAAAATCCTTATTTTCTATTTCATTATCATTATTATAAATGTTATCATAGTTATTATTATTAAAATAATTATAGTTTATAATAATAGTTTCTAATTATAATAATCAAAATCGTTAGTTATATTTTCTGTTCAAATATTGCCATTACTACTTAATTACTAAAGGTAGTTTTTGTAATATTTATTATTATTATTATTACTATTCTGATTATTATTATTATTATCATTATTATCATTATTATTATTATTATTATTAATAATAATTAGCATCATCATTTTTACTATTCTAATGATAATAATTATTATAACTATTGTCATCATAATCATCATTATTATCACTATTTCATTCTAGGTGTGCCCTTCTTGTAACGTGTCTTGTGATAACTTCAGTTTTAAATTAGAGATTTATAAAGAAAGACTGACTCTGAATCTGATGGCAACGACACATTTCAAAAAAGTTGGGACAGGGCCTCCATAGTGTAGTGACCCCTCTTCTTTTAAAAACAGTCTGTAAACATCTGGGAAGTGAGGAGACCAGCTGATGGGAGAGGAATGTTGTCCCATTCTTGTCTGATGTGATCATGCAACCTCATACCATCAGAGACACAGGCTTTAGACCTGAGCCAGGAGAATAAGCTGGATGCTCCCTCTCCTCTTTAGTCCACAGGACACGGTGTCTGTGCTGTCCTCTGACCACAGAACAGTTTTCCATGTTTCCTCTGACCACAGAACAGTTTTCCATGTTTCCTCAGTCCATGTTAAATGAGCTTTGGTCCAGAGAAGACGGGCCATGGTGTTTCTGGATCCTGTTCACATATGGCTTCTTCTCTCCATGATCCAGCTTTGACTGTCATTGGTGGATGGCACGGCCAACTGTGTTGACAGACGATGATTTCTGGAATGTTCCTGAGCCCATGCAGTGATTTCACTACGGAATCATGCCTGTTTTTAATGTAGTGGCCCCTTAGGGCCCCTTCAGCCTTGTCCCTTGCTCTCAGAGATTTCTCCAGATTCTCTGAATCTGTTGATGATATTCTGGACTGTAGATGGAGGGAGATTCTTCACTGTTTGACATTTTCCTGAGATGGTTCATATTGGTGAACCAGAATGTCGACGTGTGCGTTCGCTGTGGTGTGTCACACACTTTAAAAAGTTTCTGTGTTTCTCTGCATTTACACATAAAGCTGCATCAGTGAGATCATCAGAGTCTGCAGAGGAGGCTGCAGCTTTTTGTCCAACTCTTCAAACTCAGATGTGAATCAGAAGATATTTCTGAGTTTGGATCACGTGGAGTAACGACTAAAACCCCGTTCACCTTTTCATCTGAAGTCTGACAGCCTCAGCACAAACGGCTTAGACTGAGTTTTAACACGGCGGAGGTTTCCCTGAGACCTGACATCTGAGAATGTCCTTAAATGGACACTGTACTAGTCATCTCTATGTTTAGACTGAAGCACTGAGTGGACAAACTAGTGATGACTGGTTAGTAGAGGGCTGCTCTACTGCCCCACCACTCTTCACAAGGAGAATGACAGACCTCCACTGGAGGAGGCCTTTAAAAGTCAGTTTGAGAAAAACGATCCAACATATTATATACATATAGGTCTACATGTTAATAGAGGAAGGCATATGTCATGTAGTAACGGAGTAAAATGTACAATTGTTGATAATATTTGAAAGTGTCCTCCGTGTCTATGGGTCCTGACTGATCATTTTTCCAGCCAGGGTTCACAGATCTCTGCTCTGAGCCTTCAACGCCTCTCATCATAACAAACACGAACATTTTCTCCTCTAAAACACCGGAGAGGATCTACAGAGCAGGAAAAACCATCCCATAAACACATCAGACACCTCCAGCCAGAGTGGGCAGCAGAGGGGAACGTCCCATGAGCTGAGACATAAAGAGGGAGGCACGCAGTGTCACAGGATCAGACCTTATATAAAGATGAATCAGAGCAGCAGAACGGGCCAGCATGACTCAGCGCTTTTTAAAGTTAGTTTCCTCAAAGTTTGACTAAAATCTGCCTGTGAGTCTGAGAGAATATATACGTTTTTAGTTTGTTAAAACCACCATGCTAATTCAGTTAGCCTTTAAATGGTATTCTCCACTATGTGTTAGCATGAAGCTAACACAGGAAGATGGTCCATCTGTGTGATAACACACACACATTACCAGGGTCACCTGCACCTGTTTGTAACTTTAAGGATTTTTTTTTCATCATTTTTTCATCTCTGAAAGAGACGGATTCCCTGTCACAACAAGAGACTGGACGGACGTCAGCTGAGGAAACATAGGTAAGATCAGAGTTTAAAGAGCTGAACCAGGAAACTGACCATACATGACCTCTAATCCAGGCTTTAGACAGAGGCTGTTTAATTCCTACGTTTTTGAGCTTTATTTCTGAATATTTCCCTACTTTCAGGACACAAAGGGGGCTGAAGCATTATGACTGTGTTAGATTCATCACTCTGAATGTTTGGCACAGTCCTAAAGAGCACCAAACATGATGGTCTGGTGGAAGTGCTCTGTGCATAAATGACTACTTGTTCCCCAACAGGAGTTCTGTCTGCATGGACGAGTGTAGGGGGCGTGCAGTAACACATGAAGCTCAGTGTTAGTCCATGCAGGACACAGAAGTCATACGCCCAACCCAATCATGACCTGCCAGCTCCCACAGCCAATCACAACTCCTACTCTCAACACACTGGTCCATATAAATATGTCATCCTTCTCACAAACCCCGGCCTCAATGCTGCCAGCAAAGCCTCACCTCCTCCACCCCAGCCTCCTCCTTTATAGACTAAAGCGTTCCCTCTTCCACCCCAGCCTCCTCCTTTAGAGACTAAAGCGTCCCCTCCTCCACCCCTGCATTCTCCTTTATAGACAAAAGCGTCCCCTTCTCCACCCCAACCTCCTCTTTTAGAGACTAAAGCGTCCCCTTCTCCATCCCAGCATCCTCCTTTATAGACTTAAGCTTCACCTCCTCCTCCCCAGCCTCCTCCTTTATAGACTAGAGCTTCACCTCCTCCACCCAGCCTCCTCCTTTAGAGACTAAAGCGTCCCCTCCTCCACCCCTGCATTCTCCTTTATAGACAAAAGCGTCCCCTTCTCCACCCCAGCCTCCTCTTTTATAGACTAAAGCTTCCCCTCCTCCACCCCAGCCTCCTCCTTTATAGACTAAAGCTTCACCTCCTCCACCCCAGCCTCCTCCTTTATAGACTAAAGCTTCACCTCCTCCACCCCAGCATCCTCCTTTATAGACTAAAGCTTCACCTCCTCCACCCCAGCCTCCTCCTTTATAGTCGAAAGCTTCCCCTCCTCCACCACAGCCTCCTCCTTTATAGACTAAAGCTTCACCTCCTCCACCCCAGCCTCCTCCTTTATAGATTAAAGCGTCCCCTCCTCCACCCCAGCCTCCTCCTTCATAGCAGAAAGCTGTTGCACACCCATCTCAGATCCATGCTACTATGGATTCATCTCTTCTGATTTATTTAAATTATTAATGTGCATTGTCATGAATGAATATATCTATATGTGAGGCACTCCCTGGAAACTCTAAGCCTGCTGCTCACTAACTCAGGGACTGTAGATCCATTTTGCAATAAAATGGTTAAATGTATGATAAGAGTGTTCCTGACTGATGCATGAACACAGACATCACTGGATCATTTTATTAGCCTCCATGTCATCAGTACATTTAGAGTCCCTGATCACAGATGAATTACTGTAAACATCACGGTAAGCTCACTCTTCACTGAGTCATGTTTTCATCTTTGGGATCCTCACAGTCAGCAGAAGAGGCTGCAGCTTCTGTTAAACCATCAAACCCTGAAAATATCTCAGTTCTGATCATGAGGAGTAACGACATCAGCCGTCTCCATGCCAGGTGACAGCGTACGTTTGTTAAAGTCAGCAGAGTGAAGGAGTGTGTGTCGGGGTGAGTGGTGTTTGCCAACTTCTCTGTGTAGAAACAACTGCAGAAACATGAGTGAGAGTGGACGAGCTGATTCCTGAGCAGCTCCCAGGATCAAATTAGCAACACTCAACACAGACGGGCTGAAACTCTACACCCACCATCCCTCGCTCTCTCTCTCTCCTCCACCCATCAGCCCTCCATCTCACAGCTCCATCCTCAGCCTCTCTCTCTCTCTCTCTCTCTGACTTTCTCAGCCAACTTTCTCTCTGCTGTTTTTGTTGCTGGGTTACTAACTAGTCAGAGGAGTGGAGCTGAACAGGCTAAAGACAAACAGACGCCAACTACACGCCTCCATCACCAACCACACACCTCCATCACCAACCAACGGCCTCCATCACCAACCAACTGCCTCCATCACCAACCACACGCCTCCATCACCAACCACACGCCTCCTTTACCGATCACACACCTCCATCACCAACCACACGCCTCCATCGCCAACCACACACCTTCATCACCAACCACACGGCCTCCATCACCAACCACACGCCTCCATCACCAGCCACACGCCTCCTTTACCGATCACACACCTCCATCACCAACCACACGCCTCCATCACCAACCACACGCCTCCATCGCCAACCACACACCTTCATCACTAACATCACGCCTCCTTCACCATCCACCTCATGTTTATGACTCCTCTACAAGGAAAAAATTAATTCTATTACAAATAAGTGTGGATAAATACTTGAACACACATCCAACCATCCAGCCATCCATCCACTCATCCAATCATCCATCCACTCATCCATCCATCCAATCATCCATCCACTCATCCATCCATCCACTCATCCAATCATCCATCCACTCATCCAATCATCCATTCATCCATCCATCCATCCTTCCATCCATCCACTCATCCATCCATCTATCCATCCATCCTTCCATCCATACATCTATCCATCCATCCATCCATCCATCCATCCATCCATCCAATCATCCATCCATCCACTCATCCAATCATCCATCCATCCTTCCATCCATCCATCCAATCATCCATCCATCCATCATACATCCATCCATCCATCCATCCATCCACTCATCCATCCATCCATCCATCTATCCATCCATACATCTATCCATCCATCCATCCATCCATCCAATCATCCATCCATCCACTCATCCAATCATCCATCCATCCTTCCATCCATCCATCCAATCATCTATCCATCCATCATACATCCATCCATCCATCCATCCATCCATCCACTTATCCATCTTTCCATCCACTCATCCATCCATCCATCCATCCATCCATCCACTCATCCAATAATCCATCCATCCACTTATCCATCTTTCCATCCACTCATCCAATCATCCATCCACTCATCCAATCATCAATCCATCCATCCATTCATCAATCCATCCAATCATCCATCCATCCATCCACTCATTCTTCCATCCATACATCTATCCATCCATCCATCCATCCATCCCTCCATCCATCCAATTATCCATCCATCCACTCATCCATCCATCCATCCATCCATCCATTCATCCAATCATCCATCCATCCATCCATCCAGCCATCCATCCTTCCATCCATCCATCCATCCATCCATCCATCCATCCATCCAATCATCCATTCATCCATCATTTATCCATCCATCCATCCATCCACTCATCCATCTTTCCATCCACTCATCCATCCATCCATCCATCCATCCATCCACTCATCCAATCATCCATCCATCCACTTATCCATCTTTCCATCCACTCATCCATCCATCCATCCTTCCATCCATCCATCCATCCATCCAATCATCCATTCATCCATCATTTATCCATCCATCCATCCATCCACTCATCCATCTTTCCATCCACTCATCCATCCATCCATCCATCCATCCAGCCATCCATCCTTCCATCCATCCATCCATCCATCCATCCAATCATCCATTCATCCATCATTTATCCATCCATCCATCCATCCACTCATCCATCTTTCCATCCACTCATCCATCCATCCATCCATCCATCCATCCACTCATCCAATCATCCATCCATCCACTTATCCATCTTTCCATCCACTCATCCATCCATCCATCCTTCCATCCATCCATCCATCCATCCAATCATCCATTCATCCATCATTTATCCATCCATCCATCCATCCACTCATCCATCTTTCCATCCACTCATCCATCCATCCATCCATCCATCCACTCATCCATCCATCCATCCATTCATCAATCCATCCACTCATCCATCCATCCATCCACTTATCCATCTTTCCATCCACTCATCCATCCATCCATCCATCCATCCACTTATCCAATCATCCATCCATCCATCCATTCATCAATCCATCCAGTCATCCCTATAGCCATCCTCTCTTTATCATTAATCCCCCCTCATCCCCGCCCCTGTCAGCGTCTGTCACTCACCGTCCGTGACGCTGGACTGTAGTCTCTGACAGAGCCCCTCTGTGTCTCCGTAGCTGTCCTGGATCTTCTGCAGGGCATCGTTCCCCCGGAGCTCCATCAGCTCCCGGAGCTCCTGCACCGTCACCACGAAGTCTCCCCCCACGTGGCTGCCATCTGCCCTCCCTCCTCCTCCGCCCCCACCCCGAGTTCCTTTGGGATAAAATTCCACTGCGCTGTTTGCCATTTCTCCCATGGTGGCTGTGGTTGACATGTCAGGAAGGTTTGAGTCTGTTTTGGTCCTCCTTTCTCGCCGTAGTCTGTCCGGATCTCAGTGCCTCCTGCTGATCATGTGCTCAGAAACTCTCTGGACCTTCTGATTTAAAATGTGCAAAAATGCTGAAGGGAGGGTTCTGTGCTCCTCCTTGGGTTCAGGGCCAGGCCTCCCTCTGCTCCTCTAACTCTCCATCACAGGAGGAGGAGGAGGAGGACGAGGGGGATGAAGGACGGCGAGCAGCGGCTCTTCAGATGCCAGATGTCTGAATGAATCCAGCTTTCTCCTCCTTCGTCTCCGTTGCGACTCCGCTCTTTCCTCGTTTCTGTCCCCCTCCCTCCAGGGTCAAGGCCAGTCCATGGACAGACAGGCGGACGGACGCACAGATGGAGAGATGGAGGGACGGTGGACGGGTGGAGAGAGGGGCGAGCGGGTGAAGGCGGCTGATAAAGCAGAGACAGGAAGTGGATCCAGCTCAGAGGTAGCTACTGATGCAGCACCGGGACCTGAAACAGAGATAAAGCATCATAAGAGTGTGGTATTGATCTCAAACGCTATCATCGAATCAAACCGGCAAGCAGGCTCAAAACGACCTGCTGAGAGAGGATGTAAGGGTTAGGTATCAACACTGAAACCTCCATCTATGTCAGAATAACAGGAGAGGAAGTCAGAGCTGGATATCAACCCTGAAACCATCATCTGTGTCTGAACAACAGGAGAGGATGTCAGAGCCAGATATCGACCCTAAAAACTCCGTCTATGTCTAAATAACAACAGAAGAGGATGTCAGAGCTGTATATCGACCCTCAAACCTCCATCTATGTCTGAATGACAGGAGAAGATGTCAGCGCCAGCTATCAACCCTGAAACCTCCATCTATGTCTGAATAACATAGGAGGATGTCAGAGCCGGATATCGACCCTAAAACCTCCGTCTATGTCTAAATAACAACAGAAGAGGATGTCAGAGCAGTATATCGACCCTCAAACCTCCATCTATGTCTGAATAACAGGAGAAGATGTCAGAGCCAGCTATCAACCCTGAAACCATCATCTATGTCTGAATAACAGGAGAGGATGTCAGAGTTGGATATCAACCCTCAAACCTCCATCTATGTCTGAATAACAGGAGAGGATGTCAGAGCCAGCTATCAACCCTGAAACCATCACCTATGTCTGAATAACAGGAAAGGATGTCAGAGCTGAATATCAACCCTGAAACCTCCATCTATGTTTGAATAACATAGAAGGATGTCAGAGCCGGATATCGACCCTGAAACCCCCATCCATGTCTGAATAACAGGAGAGGATGTCAGAGCCGGATATCAACCCTGAAACCATCATCTATGTCTGAATAACATGGGAGGAAGTCAGAGCCGGATATTGACCCTAAACCTCCATTTACGTCTGAACAGAAGTAGAGGATGTCAGAGCCAGATATCAACCCTGAAACCATCATCTATGTCTGAATAACAGGAGAGGATGTCAGAGCTGGATATCAACCCTGAAACCATCATCTATGTCTGAATAACAGGAGAGGATGTCAGAGCCGGATATTAACCCTGAAACCATCATCTTTGTCTGAATAACATGGGAGGAAGTCAGAGCCGGATATCGACCCTGAAACCCCCATCCATGTCTGAATAACAGGAGAGGATGTCAGAACAGGACATGGACCCTGAAAGCACCATCTGTGTCTGAATAACAGGAGAGGATGTCAGAGCCAGCTATAGACCCTGACACCTCCATCTATGTCTGAATAACAGGAGAGGATGTCAGAGCCGGATATTGACCCTAAACCTCCATTTACGTCTGAACAACAGGAGAGGATGTCAGAGCCGGATATCAACCCTGTAACCATCATCTATGTCTGAATAACAGGAGCTGATGTCAGAGCTGGATATCAACCCTGAAACCTCCATCTATGTCTGAATAACAGGAGAGGATGTCAGAGCCGGATATCAACCCTGAAACCATCATCTATGTCTGAATAACATGGGAGGATGTCAGAGCCAGACATCAACCCTGAAACCTCCATCTATGTCTGAATAACATGGGAGGAAGTCAGAGCCGGATATTGACACTAAACCTCCATTTACGTCTGAACAAAAGGAGAGGATGTCAGAGCCAGATATCAACCCTGAAACCATCATCTATGTCTGAATAACAGGAGAGGATGTCAGAGCTGGATATCAACCCTGAAACCATCATCTATGTCTGAATAACAGGAGAGGATGTCAGAGCCGGATATTAACCCTGAAACCATCATCTTTGTCTGAATAACATGGGAGGAAGTCAGAGCCGGATATGAACCCTGAAACCATCATCTATGTCTGAACAACATAGGAGGATGTCAGAGCCAGACATCAACCCTGAAACCTCCATCTTTGTCTGAATAACATGGGAGGATGTCAGAGTCGGATATGAACCCTGAAACCATCATCTTTGTCTGAATAACAGGAGAGGATGTCAGAGCCGGCTATCAACCCTGAAACCATCATCTATGTCTGAATAACATGCGAGGAAGTCAGAGCTGGATAGCAACCCTGAAACCATCATCTTTGTCTGTATAACAGGAGAGGATGTCAGAGCCGGCTATCAACCCTGAAACCATCATCTATGTCTGAATAACAGGAGAGGATGTAAGTGCATTTGTGTTGGATCAT
Organism: Cheilinus undulatus; assembly: GCF_018320785.1. Lineage (NCBI taxonomy): Eukaryota > Metazoa > Chordata > Actinopteri > Labriformes > Labridae > Cheilinus > Cheilinus undulatus. Next base: position 1,267,973 of record NC_054875.1, read on the forward strand.
TAGCATTGGTGCTAGCATCCTGGCTAACAGTTACCTCATTTCATAGCTGAAAAGTTTTTCAAACTATTATGTTGTTCTAATGTTGAAATTATTTAGTTGTGCCACATCTAAACCCTTTCAAACCATGTTTTCTGCCCATTTTTTTTTTGGCAATTTTTATAATTTTGCACATTCCTACCCCCCAGTGGCCGGCCTCTCTGTACCTCCCAGTTTAATAAGAAGCCATTGAATTTTCCTGAAGTGAGCCTCTCTTGTTGAATCTGCAGAAAAATAATGTCCTAATCAGAGCATTAACATTTCAACCGTCTCTGAGCTGATTAAATTAAAATCAATCAGGCAGAGCGCCGTAGACCACATCTTCTCACACATGACACCACTTCCTCTGCTTCCCTATCAGGCTGTTAGCACGAGCGAGGAAAAGCACAGCTCGTCATTAATTCTCCCTGCTCCCTGTCCCGCCATGCTTCCGTCCTGACGGAGAGTGTTAGTTTACGGCTGAGTCACCCTGCCTTTGAACGCATCCTCCCGCTCTCCATCTTTGCAGGCTCTCTCCTCTCTGGGCCTGCTCCAGCTCCACGCTCTCCTCTTCCTCCTGTCTGCTGGCGTCCTATTGCTCGTTATTATTTTACCTTCCTTTTCCTCCCTCACTTTGCCGCTCTCTCCGTCTATCTGCTTCCTGCTTCTGCAATCATTTATTAACTCAGCCAGTCGGGCGTTTTCTTCCCGGCTCTGCCTCTTACTCACTGATTCTGTCGGATTTTATAACTCTCACGGCAGAAAAACGCTCTTCTGCTCAGCCTCCTAACTCCTGCAGCCAACTCTGACCCAGGCTGAGGTTCTGATGTCAACACGTGGAGGAGCGTGCACACGAGGAGGAGCGTGCACACGTGAACACATGAACGAACCTTAAATCTAGATCCATCAGGAACCATCATTGTTTGTAGGCAGGTCTACACGTCTCTGGGAACAGAAGTGAACTTCACCGTAAGTCGGATGAAGAAGTTCGCACTTCCGGGCAAGACTTACTTTTCCATGTGGCATTTATATCTGCAAACATCTTAAACAGCCTCAGTTCAACAGCAGAACTTAAGCTACAGAGCAGCTGATCATCAGAGCAAGGCGGCCCATGAGGGGGGAGAGAGGGGAGCCTTCAGGGTCCCAGTCAAACTGGTGGGGCCGTGGAGGTCAGCAAAATCACGGTCCATTATAAAGACAAGCTGAGATAACCATATTTTATTTTTAACCTGAGTAATAACCACTGTGATCAAAGATACAAAAAAGGATTTTTAAAAAATTATTACCCTGTAGAAAAATGAATTAAAACATGGGAAAAAAGTGGCAAAAGTTGTTTAAAAGTGGTAGACCTGAGCAGAAAAAGGCGTTCAAAACAGTGACAATAAAATAAAATGGGCAAAAAGCGAAGAGAGGCGAAATGGGCAACCAGCGAAAATGGTAAAAAGTGGCTGAAATGGGCAAAAAAAAAAAGGGTGGAAAGGGGTTAAAAAGCAGTGAAAATGGGTCAAAAATTGTTTTCAAGTGGCAAAAAGGGGTTACAATTGGCAAAGGTGACAAAATGAGCATGAAAAGGGGTCAAAAACTGTCAAAAAGAATAAAAAGTGGCAAAACATGGTTAAAACTGGTAGCTCCGGGCAGAAACAGAGGTGAAAAGGAGTCAAAAGGTATCGAAAAATGGGTAAAAAGAGGCAGGTATTTGTTAAATATGGCAAAAAGATTGGTTCAAAGTGGCTGAGACAAGTAAAATGGGCAAAAAGTGGCAAAATTGGCTGAAAAAAAGTGGTAAAAAGAGGTTGAAATGTTTTTAAGGTTAGAACCTAATTAAAGCTCATCAGCTTCTTAATGAGATGACTGTTAGAGAGGATGCCAGCACCATAGCTACTGATCCAACACCTACACTGATAGAAATAAATCAGACCTGTGTAGGCCCATACAAAAGTCTGTTTATAAATGATTTTATTTAGGCTTTGGGACTCCAGCCAACCACGCTGAGAGCCAAATGGGGAAAACTGTGAACAGTGCTGATCCTTCCCAGGAGTGGTTGGCCTACCAACATGACTCCAAGAGCACATGGACGACTCATCCAGGAGGTCCCAGAAGAACCCAGAACAACATCTAAAGACCTGCAGGCCTCACTGACTCAGTTAAGGTCAGAGTTCATGATTCAACCATCAGACTCTGGGCAACAATGGCATCATGGGAGAGTTCCAAGGCCAAAACCAGTGCTGACCAATAAGAACTCTCGTCTCACATTTGACTACAAACATCCTGATGACCCCCAAGACTTCTGGGAAAATATTTTGTGACCTGACCAGACAGAAAAGGAACTTTCTGGAACCCTAACCCTCACTCCTCTACAGCTCCACCTACTTTTACAAATTTTCCAACTATGGCCAAAGTTTGGAGAAAATAGAGGTGACAAGACCCCAGCATCTAACATTCCATTATCTGCTTTTGATGATGTCATCCTTTAAAGAATTTTATGTTTTTTAAAGGATGATCTCGTCATCAAAGGATGGTCTCAAAGAGGTTACAATGTAGCAAAAACTGTCAAAAGATGCAAAAAGGGGCAAAAAGTATCAAAAATGGGTTGAAAGAGGCAAAAAAATGTGCAAAAACGTAATGAAGAGGGGTGAAAAAGTGGCAAAAATAGCTAAGAAGTAGCAAAAATTGACACAAGGGTAGCACAAAGGGGGAAAAGCATGCTGGAAACATAGTTTAAAAGGGTTTAAGAATGGAAAAGATTGGGTCCAAAAGTATCAAAAATTGGTTAAAAGTGGCAAAAATGGTGCAAGAGTGGTTAAATTTCTAGCAAAAACTGATATAAGAGCGGCACAAAGAGGATAAAAAATGTTGGAAAAGTGGTTTAAAAGAGGTCAAAGAATGGAAAAAATAGGGACAAAGAGCATTAAAAATGGGTTATGAATGGCAGAAAACAGCATCAATAGCCTGGCAAAGTAGTGAAAGGGGTTACAGAGTGGCAGAATGGGCGACAGGTGGCAAAAATTGGTTTGAAATTGGTAAAAATGGGTTGAGAGGGGCAAAAAATGTTGCAGAAATGGCCGAATGAAGCAGTGAAAAGGGGTTTAAAAGTGTCAAAAATGAGTTAAGACCGGTGCTAAATCACATTCAGAGAGAGCCCACTCTCTGGGAATTTCAGGGGCCCAGCCACCTGTCTGTGACCTGCTGCATTATAGACAACAGTGATAGGTCTCACTGGTGATGATTAAAAATGTCCTGCATGGTGAAAGGAAATACAAACTCTAAGGCAATAATATGTTGAAAGGAACCCTGCATGATCAGACACGTTCATCTTGTTGGATAGATATTTGTATCTCTCATATACATATTGAACTAAAAAACTCACAAGATATCTGCATTTTGAGTTATTTGAGTTTATAATTCACCAGGAAACCGCCATGTTTTGGTTCCGTTTGGCCCTGGCGCCGTGACATCACAGTTCCGCGGTCATCCTCTGCAGTAACCTGTTTCAGACTGGCAGCCAGTGTTAGGGCTGATCTCAGAAACGCAGCACGTCTCACGTACGGAGAATTCTAAAATGAGAGGTCTCTTCTGTATTATATTTGCACCACAAGCAGTTATCTGTCATCTAGACAGGAAAATGATAAATGCAGAGCCATATTTAGCTTGTTGTAGCAAATATTTACGTCCACACGGGTAGCAAATGTTTGAAATCTGTTTCTTGATGAACCAGATGAAGGCCACCAGCTAAAATGCGTCTGTTTAATAAAGTTGTTCCCTGAACGTCTCTTCTTTATGAGGCTTTCTGTTTCCTCACGGTTCAGGTAAAGATAAACACAATACGAAAGGACTTCCGATTTGAGCCTTTCAAAGTAAAAGTCTGCTTTAACATTTTTTTGGAGAAACTCCGTTCTATGTACATAATACTTTTATTTTGAAAAGCTCTCGGCACGCTTCCACTATACACTCAATGTAGTCATTTGATGGAGGTTTACTGAGGTGAAACTTTGTAGGAATGACAGAGCTTTGACAGCTGGGAGACAAAACCAACACGCCGCAAACTCATGTCAGCACCAGCTGCAAGCAGAGAAACCGTCAGAAAACGGTTACTGCTTAGCAACAGAGAGCAGCGCTGCAGAACCGTGATGTCATACTCTGTGACGCGGATGAAAACATGGCGGTCTCCTGGTGAGTTTATGAGCTGAAATGTACTCAAACTGCAGATATGTGGGATATTTAGTGAGTTTTTTAGTTTAATATACATTTGAGAGATACAGATATCTATCCAACAAGATGAACTGGCCTGATCATGCAGGGTTCTTTTTAATCAGACCAAAATATTGATGTAATTTTTGTTTATTTGAAAGTCCAGCCCCAGAGTCTCTGTCAGGACTAGATCTGGCCCTGGTGCAGATGTAGCTGATGACCCCTGATGTATGCAGAGAACCAGTACCGCTGTTAACAGAGATGATGGTTATCAAAAAAGCTCAGCTTTCCCCATTTGTTGCTTTTTTCTAACCGCACACTCATGAACACACACACACTCATGAACACACACACACTCATGAACACACACACACTCATGAACACACACACCCTCATGAACACACACACACCCTCATGAACACACACCCACTCATGAACACGCACACACACTCATGAACACACACACCCTCATGAACACACACCCACTCATGAACACGCACACACACTCATGAACACACACACACCCTCATGAACACACACCCACTCATGAACACACACACACCCTCATGAACACACACCCACTCATGAACACACACACCCTCATGAACACACACACACTCATGAGCACACACACACCCTCATGAACACACACACACTCATGAGCACACACACACTCATGAGCACACACACACTCATGAACACACACACACTCATGAACACACACACACTCATGAACACACACACACTCATGAACACACACACACTCATGAGCACACACACACTCACGAGCACACACACACTCGAGCACACATGCTCAGAGCCGTCTCATGTGTGCTCAGAGCCTCATCGCCCAGAGACATCACTCCTATGATCTCTATCATGACACGCTAATGTGTCACACACCACGGCACGCGCTACATCAGTCTGTGTGCATGTGTGCTGGTAATGGGGGCGTTTCAACATGAAAGAGTCACAGTCACAGTCACACCAAAGGTCACCACAGTCCTCAGACCCGCTGACCGACCAACCAATCATGGTGCACGCCTTGCTCCATTGCTCAGAGCCAAAAACAGACCACTATGGAGGAGGAGTCAGAGGAACAAGCACACCTCATTGGATGTTTCCCCTCACCGCTCTGCAGAAGAAGAGGGTGTGAGCATACATGTGCGCCTACTACTGGCCTGACATAAATACTACATCCATTCTGATTGCTTTTGGTGCATCTGTGTGGCTGTCACCGAGACACGGCTGTCTGAGCCTGGGAGTTCAGGAAAAAGAATGAATTTTGCTTTATTTTTTTAACATGGTCTGATACGGTTTCATCTGGACTAACATGTTTACATGCATCTTTAAAGCCCAGTTTTAGTCAAACTGACAGGATAAATCTGACATGCTAACATACGCAGAGTCAGCAGAGGGAGGGAGACTCAGGAGAAAAGGTCCTCACAGGGTCTGAAGTGGGCCAGCAGGGCCTCCCAGTAGTCCTGCTCTCTGCAGAGTCTGTAACGTTCTCTAAATAATGGCATTTCTGAAGGATCACATGGAGGCGGTGCAGGACAGCAGCAATGAAAATGCACACTGATTATTTTTTCTAAATTCACTGACACTGCCTCCAGAGATCTACACACACCTTTAACCAGAGTTTACAATAGACAACATGCACCAAAGTCATCTTAGTTCAACTATGTGGACAAAAGTATGTGTCCACACCTGTTCATGATTGAATCCAGGTGTTCCAGTCAGACCCACAACTTCATCCCTGCTGGATATTCCACAGTCAGCTGCCAGTGATTTTACCAGAAAGTGGAAGAGTTTAGGAACAACAGCAGCTCAGCCATGAGGAGGAAGACCACACAAAATCACAGAGCGGGGTCAACGACTGCTAAGGATCATGGGTAAAACTTCCTCTGGCATTAATGTAAACACTCAAACTGCAGCAGGAGCTTCATGAATGGGTTTCCATGGCAACAGCTGCATGCAAGCCTCACATCATCAAGTCCAGTGAAAGCGTGAGATGGAGTGGAGTAAAACACACCAACACTGGACTGTGGAGTGACCAATCATCTTCTCTGTTTACAGTCAGATGGTGAGTCTGGGTCTGGAGGATGCTGGGAGAACGTTACCTGTCTGAGGAGGGATAATGGTATGGGGCTGTTTTTCAAGGTCTGGTCTAGACCCCTTATCTCCAGTGTAGGCCGATCTTAATGCCTCAGCAGACCAAGACATTGATATGGGACAAAAGCAGTAAACATGAGTTAGGAAATAAAATGGGTGGGAAAAATGGTGGAAAACGGTTCAAAAGTGGCAAAATGGGTAAGATGGAGTAGTGAAAATGGGTCATGAGTAGGGGGATCAAACCTGGGTCCTGATTCTCCAAATATCTGAAAATCAAAAATGTTCCAACTTATCGTCCATACTGCTACCGAGGCCTTGTGATGAATATAATTTTATATCAGTGGTGTAAAACAGACATCAGATTTTGCAAAGGAAACATGAACTTAAAGCATGGAAGCAAACCACGGTCAGCTTTAAGAAAACAAAAATACTCCACCTGCCAGAAGCACGCAGACATACTGTATCTGTCTGCAGCTACTGATGCTGACAGCTCTCCAAACTTTGTAGTTAAAAACACTGATCCAGGGTAGAAGTCTGTGGTGGAACTGAAGCTAACTGACAAACCTGAAAGATGGTTTTCAATGATGCATTCAGGTAACCTCAGTAAATTAGATGACTGGATCCTATATGTCTTGATTGGCGCAAATGCCCATCAAAAAAAGGTAAATTTAATTTTTGATAAGAAACTTCAATAAATATAGTTGTGAGGATGAGGAATGTGTTTTTATTTCAGAGATATAAGATAGATTTAACGGGCTGAATCATGATGTTTTAGACAGCTAAGACCACTTCTGTTATAAAGGTCTTTTTATCTTTCCACTAAAGAAGTACCGATAAGGCCAATATCTACAGAAATGAACGACCTCCATCCCTCATCATCAGTGACAAACACAGGAAAAAAGCAGCAAACATAAATATAGAATGAAAAAAGGGGCAAAAATGGGCAGAAAAATGGTGAAAAGCAGTTAAAAAGTGGCAAAAATCAGATACAAGTGGCAGAAAGTCCAGTCTCTGTGATTATCAGGGTCCATTTTCAGGATTTATCAGGGTCCAGTCTCTGGATTTATCAGGGTCTATTCTCTGGGTTTATCAGGGCCCAGTCTCTGGTTAATCAGGGTCCATTCTCAGGTTTTATCAGGGTCCATTCTCTGGGTTAATCAGGGTCCAGTCTCTGGGTTAATCAGGGTCCAGTCTATGGTTAATCAGGGTCCAGTCTCTGGTTAATCAGGGTCCATTCTCAGGTTTTATCAGGGTCCATTCTCTGGGTTAATCAGGGTCCAGTCTCTGGGTTAATCAGGGCCCAGTCTCTAGGTTTATCAGGGTCCATTCTCTGGGTTAATCAGGGTCCATTCTCAGGTTTTATCAGGGTCCATTCTCTGGGTTTATCAGGGTCCATTCTCTGGGTTAATCAGGGTCCAGTCTCTAGGTTTATCAGGGTCCATTCTCTGGGTTAATCAGGGTCCAGTCTCTGGGATTATCAGGGGTCCAGTCTCTGGGTTTATCAGGGTGCATTCTCTGGGATTATCAGGGGTCCAGTCTCTGGGTTAATCAGGGTCCAGTCTATGGTTAATCAGGGTCCAGTCTCTGGTTAATCAGGGTCCATTCTCAGGTTTTATCAGGGTCCATTCTCTGGGTTAATCAGGGTCCAGTCTCTGGGTTAATCAGGGTCCATTCTCTGGTTAATCAGGGTCCATTCTCAGGTTTTATCAGGGTCCATTCTCTGAGTTAATCAGGGTCCAGTCTCTGGGTTAATCAGGGCCCAGTCTCTGGTTAATCAGGGTCCATTCTCAGGTTTTATCAGGGTCCATTCTCTGGGTTTATCAGGGTCCATTCTCTGGGTTAATCAGGGTCCAGTCTCTGGGATTATCAGGGTCCATTCTCTGGGTTAATCAGGGTCCAGTCTCTGGGATTATCAGGGGTCCAGTGTCTGGGTTTATCAGGGTCCATTCTCTGGGATTATCAGGGGTCCAGTCTCTGGGTTTATAAGGGTCCATTCTCTGGGTTTACCAGGGTCCAGTCTCTGGGTTTATCAGGGTCCAGTCTCTGGGTTTATCAGGGTCCATTCTCTGGGTTTATCAGGGTCCATTCTCTGGGTTAATCAGGGTCCAGTCTCTGGGTTTATCAGGGTCCATTCTCTGGGTTTATCAGGGTCCATTCTCTGGGTTTATCAGGGTCCAGTCTCTGGGTTTATCAGGGTCCATTCTCTGGGTTTATCAGGGTCCATTCTCTGGGTTTATCAGGGTCCATTTTCTGGGTTTATCAGGGTCCAGTCTCTGGGTTTATCAGGGTCCAGTCTATGGGTTTATCAGGGTCCAGTCTCTGGGTTTATCAGGGTCCATTCTCTGGGTTTATCAGGGTCCATTCTCTGGGTTTATCAGGGTCCATTTTCTGGGTTTATCAGGGTCCAGTCTCTGGGTTTATCAGGGTCCAGTCTATGGTAATCAGGGTCCAGTCTCTGGTTAATCAGGGTCCATTCTCAGGTTTTATCAGGGTCCATTCTCTGGTTTATCAGGGTCCATTCTCTGGGCTTATCAGGGTCCATTCTCTGGTTTATCAGGGTCCATTCTCTGGGTTTATCAGGGTCCATTCTCTGGTTTATCAGGGTCCATTCTCTGGGCTTATCAGGGTCCATTCTCTGGTTTATCAGGGTCCATTCTCTGGGTTTATCAGGGTCCATTCTCTGGGTTTATCAGGGTCCATTCTCTGGGTTTATCAGGGTCCATTCTCTGGGTTTATCAGGGTCCATTCTCTGGTTTATCAGGGTCCATTCTCTGGGCTTATCAGGGTCCATTCTCTGGTTTATCAGGGTCCATTCTCTGGGTTTAACAGGGTCCATTCTCTGGGTTTATCAGGGTCCATTCTCTGGTTAATCAGGGTCCATTCTCTGGGTTTATCAGGGTCCATTCTCTGGGTTTATCAGGGTCCAGTCTCTTGGTTTATCAGGGTCCATTCTCTGGGTTTATCAGGGTCCAGTCTCTGGGTTTATCAGGGTCCATTCTCTGGGTTTATCAGGGTCCATTCTCTGGGTTTATCAGGGTCCATTCTCTGGGTTTATCAGGGTCCATTCTCTGGGTTTATCAGGGTCCATTCTCTGGGTTTATCAGGGTCCATTCTCTGGGATTATCAGGGTCCATTCTCTGGGTTTATCAGGGTCCATTCTCTGGTTTATCAGGGTCCATTCTCTGGGTTTATCAGGGTCCATTCTCTGGTTTATCAGGGTCCATTCTCTGGGTTTATCAGGGTCCATTCTCTGGTTTATCAGGGTCCATTCTCTGGGTTTATCAGGGTCCATTCTCTGGTTTATCAGGGTCCATTCTCTGGGTTTATCAGGGTCCATTCTCTGGGTTTATCAGGGTCCATTCTCTGGGTTTATCAGGGTCCATTCTCTGGGTTTATCAGGGTCCATTCTCTGGTTTATCAGGGTCCATTCTCTGGGTTTATCAGGGTCCATTCTCTGGTTTATCAGGGTCCATTCTCTGGGTTTATCAGGGTCCATTCTCTGGGTTTATCAGGGTCCATTCTCTGGTTAATCAGGGTCCATTCTCTGGGTTTATCAGGGTCCATTCTCTGGGTTTATCAGGGTCCAGTCTCTTGGTTTATCAGGGTCCATTCTCTGGGTTTATCAGGGTCCATTCTCTGGGTTAATCAGGGTCCATTCTCTGGGTTAATCAGGGTCCAGTCTCTGGGTTTATCAGGGTCCATTCTCTGGGTTTATCAGGGCCCATTCTCTGGGTTTATCAGGGTCCAGTCTCTGGGTTTATCAGGGTCCATTCTCTGGGTTTATCAGGGTCCATTCTCTGGGTTTATCAGGGTCCATTTTCTGGGTTTATCAGGGTCCAGTCTCTGGGTTTATCAGGGTCCATTCTCTGGGTTTATCAGGGTCCATTCTCTGGGTTTATCAGGGTCCATTCTCTGGGTTTATCAGGGTCCATTCTCTTGGTTTATCAGGGTCCATTCTCTGGGTTTATCAGGGTCCAGTCTCTGGGTTTATCAGGGTCCATTCTCTTGGTTTATCAGGGTCCATTCTCTGGGTTTATCAGGGTCCATTCTCTGGGTTTATCAGGGTCCATTCTCTGGTTTATCAGGGTCCATTCTCTGGGCTTATCAGGGTCCATTCTCTGGTTTATCAGGGTCCATTCTCTGGGTTTATCAGGGTCCATTCTCTGGGTTTATCAGGGTCCATTCTCTGGGTTTATCAGGGTCCATTCTCTGGTTTATCAGGGTCCATTCTCTGGGCTTATCAGGGTCCAGTCTCTGGTTTATCAGGGTCCATTCTCTGGGTTTATCAGGGTCCATTCTCTGGGTTTATCAGGGTCCATTCTCTGGTTAATCAGGGTCCATTCTCTGGGTTTATCAGGGTCCATTCTCTGGGTTTATCAGGGTCCAGTCTCTGGTTAATCAGGGTCCATTCTCTGGGTTTATCAGGGTCCATTCTCTGGGTTTATCAGGGTCCATTCTCTGGGTTTATCAGGGTCCATTCTCTGGTTTATCAGGGTCCATTCTCTGGGTTTATCAGGGTCCATTCTCTGGGTTTATCAGGGTCCATTCTCTGGTTTATCAGGGTCCATTCTCTGGGTTTATCAGGGTCCATTCTCTGGGTTTATCAGGGTCCATTCTCTGGTTAATCAGGGTCCATTCTCTGGGTTTATCAGGGTCCATTCTCTGGTTTATCAGGGTCCATTCTCTGGTTAATCAGGGTCCATTCTCTGGGTTTATCAGGGTCCATTCTCTGGTTAATCAGGGTCCATTCTCTGGGTTTATCAGGGTCCAGTCTCTGGGTTTATCAGGGTCCATTCTCTGGGTTTATCAGGGTCCATTCTCTGGGTTTATCAGGGTCCATTCTCTGGGTTTATCAGGGTCCATTCTCTGGGTTTATCAGGGTTCATTCTTGGGTTTATTAGGGTCCATTCCCTGGGTTTTTAGGGTCTATTGTCTGGGTTTATCAGGGGCCCAGACAGTTCTGATGTCAGGTAGTAGTTGTTGACAGCGTTTAAGAGAGGACGATTTTTTTAGGATTATTTTTCTTAAACTCATTAAAACATGAAATTTGAGATCAGATTGCAGATCTCATTTTAAAATCTTGCAGGTTATTCACCATGCATTCTTGGAGAGGTTTGGAGTTTGTTTTAGGAAGGTCTCTGTTTGATGGTCCATGCAGACCTTCACCCTAACCTGCTGCATCCAGGTGTAGAAAGAGGGCGGGTACCGTTAAGTACTTCCTGTCTGAGCTGGCTCAGAGCCAGTCTCACTCATGTGGAGACAGACATGAACACAGGCAGAGGATGGAGCTGTTACAGGTAGACACACACCTGCATCACTGTAGGGCTACATCACACCCACTTTAAGGTGTCGTCTCGCCACCGCTCAGGTGAGTAGAAGCTGCTAATGACTTGAGCCCATTTTCTGATGTGGGCGTTCACCATAACTACAGACTTTTATTATGAAGAACTTAATGGAAGTAGCACATCTATCTTTGATTTAGCTTAGCTTTGGCTACCATGCTAGTTCAGTCAGCTACAGTCTACAGCTGCTTCTCTGAGCTCATTTAACGCCACGGCCCGCATCTTTGACTCACCACAGACTTAAAACAAGAGTCATGAGTCCTTTAAACATCTTCAAACAGCTGTTAAAGTTGGTGTAAGATGAATGGCTGCAGCGCTGGGCTCAAGACAAACAAATGCAGCTCGTAGCTTCTTCTTCAACAGAGACGCTCTACAAAGTGAGCATACTCGCTGTATGTTGCTGTTATTACAGCCGTCAAACTTAGAAAGGAATGAGCTCAGGTCTGACCTGTTTACTGTGCTCGACTAGAGCAGCATGAGTGGTGACGGTTAGCTACCCTGCTGCCCTTAATGCTGGACTAACACACGCTGATGACTGGACTCAGACTGAGCTGTTGTCCGTCACATATCACTGTGCTGCTCCAGCAGTGGCAGCCGTTTTACCTCGCTGGTAGTGTGCAGTAACTTCAGAGATAAATCTCTTTAATGGAGTCTTGCTGAGTCACAGCGGTGTGAACGGGTCAGCGTTTAGAACCATGCTGAGAGGACCTGAGGTGGGCGTCAGAGGAATCACTGACAGCTGTAGGACACAGTGGAGCTTTTCCACACTTTTTATTGGTTAAAAATTTGCAAAACCTCCTGACAGCTGTAAAGACCGACCTATAGGTTATTTGCAGTCACGTGATACAGATGAACAGGCCCCGCCCACAGAGTTGTCCGGGCCCCTTATAGAGTGGTGCAGGAATGAGTCCTAAAACGCGGTAGTGTGTTAGCATTTTAGCACTTCATGTTCCCTTGTCTGAAAGTCTCTGGGAATTTGGAATGAGTTTTGGGTTAAATGTCTTGTGGTGAACACAAGCTCACGTTTTTTAACGTTTTTATCGTACAACATAAATACATCTGACACGTGCCCCACCTTTGAATTGTGTATCTTTTCACGTCTTAATAACGGCGGTTGCTAAAAGACAGCTAACAAGGACTACATTCGTCATCATCCAAAGCGCAGCAACTGAGCCATTCAGTTGTATCTGCGTGTGATAAAGTCAGTCGACCGTGTTGTAGTTCAATATAGCATGACGTTAGCTATTTACTTTCGACAGATTAACGAACCAGATATGGTGCTGATATTATCAGTTTAAGAAGATTATCTTTAGGAACAAAACGTGTAAGTTTCATAAACTTTTATTGGACACAGAGCTTATTTTCAGCAATGATCCAAAAACCCATTCAAAAATCCCATAGGCTCGACGCCGAGGGAACCCATGCTACGCTAACTTCCAGGTTTGCCTACAAAATTATGTCATGACTGCACCCCTCTATAGACCCTGAGAATGGTCCTTCCCCAGCTGTGATTTAGTGATGATACGAGGGCATGTGTGTTTGATCAGTAGCATTAGCGCTAGCATCCTAGCTAACAGTTCCCTCTGTTGGAGCTAAAAAAGAGAGTCGATCTGTTATTGGGTATTAATGTTCAGATAACTTAATCATGCTATTTTTAGACATCACTGTTTACAGCCATCTTTGCTTCTTAGGTCATTTTCACACCAGATAGTCCGGGGGACTCGGTCCGTTTTGGAACAGAAATGGCAGCATTGTTGCACTTTCCTTTGGTTTGGTTCGCATTCACACTGCTCTCTTGGTCAAGCGGACCAAACCGTCTGAACACCTACAACATCTGCCCACTAGGGGCGCTGTCGCCATGAACAAACGGCGACCAAGGAGAAAAGAAGGCGTAGAAGAAGATGAAACTCCTTCCGCTGGTCTTTTTTTTCACATAAACAATGAAAAAACACAGAATTTACGCTGTCTTGTGGTTTCTGCTCTTGCATTGGGGCGTTATGGACAGCCAGCGAGGCGGTGAGCTGTCTAACATGTTGTTCTTAACATGAGACGAATAAATAAGCACGGACTACGATGTGTTGCTATGGTTACCAAGACGCCAAGCGAGGTACCGACATGTATTTGAGTGTATTAAATCACATATAAATCCGTATATCATCACACTTTGTGCCACTTCCTGTCGTTGGTTCACAAGTTGGTCCGCTTTGCTTTCACACCTCAAACAAACCACACCAGGGTTTGTTAGGAAGCGGACCGAGACCCCCTGTTTTCAAGTGGACCAGAGTTCGCTAGTTTGGTCCGCACCAGAGTTCGTGTGAGCTTTCACACCACTCCAAATGAACCGGACTATCAGGGAAATCAGACCAGAGTTCATTTAAGGCGGACCAAACAGCTCTGGTGTGAACGCGCCCTTATAAACCCATTTCTGCTGCCGTAATCCTATTTTAGTCTCTTGTAAAGCATTTTTGCCACTCTGTTACCACTTTTTCCCTTCACTTTTTGCTTTTTTGCACATTTTTACCTTGTGCTTGTTTCTCCATTTTTCAGCTTTTTTTTTTTTATCAGTTATTAAACTAATTTTCAATCACAGTTGTTTCAGTTCCTTCTACTTTATTTTCTGACATCCTGACGTTGGTACACGTCATTCTCTGGAGCGTAGAAACATTCCTGTTGTTTTAGTCAGCATGCCCATCCACACTGATCACATGACTAGAACAGTTCATTCTGTTTTGAGTAAAGGGGTTTACATGTAGAGAAAGGCTACGTTTACTACAGCATGAATAAATGAACTAGAAAATTCCTGTTTTGTAGCTTTGATAGGAGTGGTTATTAATAACCTTAGATGTAAAATGCCTTTTTCCCTCCATTTTTGCCAAACAGTAGACCACAGCCGGCAACTTTTGGAAAAGTTGGTGGAACTGGCGAGGAGCGAAAAGTTGCCAACCATGGACGGTCAGTATAAAGGACAGATTATTGGTTTATTTGAGTACAGGACCATGTAATGATGATTCATGACCGAGCCTGTTAATCCACATTTAAAAAGCCGAGCTGGGACCAGATGAAGAGCCGTCTGTGAGCCAAACATCCAGCTCCGATCCTGTTTGGTATTCTGTTTCACCTTAAATCAGCTCATTTCTTTGTCACAGTTTGGACGGTTGACACGGTTACAAACAGCACGCTTTGGCGTTTTGATAGAGCTCCTCAAAGTGAAATCACTTCCTGCCCCCCATCTGTGGTTCTCCGCTGTGACATCATCTACAAACCACCAACAGCACTGATTCATAGCAGCGATATTCTTCCTTTAATACAGATCAATACTGACTCTGACGTCCCTACTACACCTCCACACAAAGCTACACACAAACACTCGGTCCACGCACGTGCAGGAATGGCCCCATGCAACAGTGTGTTTCCCCCAGAACGACCTTTCCTGGTCACCTTCAGACGTGCCTGCTCTTCCTCCTCCTCATCCTCACTCAGAGCAGCAGCAGCACACACACATGCAAACTCTCTGCAGCCTGCTGCTACACACACACACGCACACCGGCGTCCCCCCACAAGGTGACCGGCCGGCCCACTCCGCCAGGCTCCTGAAGGTCCCCCTGGCCTCAGATCATCAGCAGATCAAACGCACCCCCCTGCGGCTCGCCACAACAGACACAAACAACACGCCTGACTACTAGGAGACCGGAGCAGCGTCACACTCTGGACGCCACGGATGGAGTCATTAGGTCCAGAAACACATGGATGCACGCTTGATTGGCATGGGAATTATATGGTGGACTGCAAAACCCCTAAAACTCCCATTCCAATCACACAATAACACATTAAAGGACGAATGTGGTTTACGGGGACAGAGGGATGGTTTGGTGGTTTACGGGGACAGGGGGATGGTTTGATGGTTTACGGGGACAGAGGAATGGTTTGGTGGTTTATGGGGACAGGGGGATGGTTTGATGGTTTACGGGGACAGAGGGACGGTTTGGTGGTTTACGGGGACAAATCCTCCCCAGCATCCTCTCATCTTTAAAACTCATGTCAGAAATCTAAATTTGACCTGTAAATGATGAATATCCATTAAAAGAATCCTTTTCTCTCCTGAAGCCTAAATAAATCTCAAAATGTGGCATAATCTACAATGGCCCTTGAAGTCAACTGAATTCAAAAACATTTAATCAATGTAAAAAACTATAACTTTATAAAGCATCACTTACTGTAAAGATGGCTCTTGCATTTGATATTCACCATTTCTTCCTTTGAAAAATATTGAATAAATTGAAATTTCTGTAATAAAATATTTTGACCTACAAAAAAAGAAAGAAAGAAAGAAAGAAAGGGAAAAAATAATTATTTTAGGATATGTGGAATAAGATTTTTGCACCTTCTGATTTTTTCTCCAGTGATATTTGTACTTTTTGTGCATCCTGGGAATATTTTTGCATTTAATTATTTCTTTAAAACTCAAATTATTTTAAATGTTTTTGTTTCAGTGTGAAATTTTTTTTCTAAATATTTTTAGGACATATCCTTGCATTTTAAGATGTATCTTTGAACTTCTGAAAGATATTTTTTGCTTAAATACAGCTGTAATTTCTCAATATTTATCAGGTGTTCTGTTGTCTGTAATGAAGAGATGAGTGAGAGAGGAATGATGTGGAGGAAGACCCCCAGGACTTAAACCCTGATATTACCCAGAAACATTTTACATTTCATAGAGACACATGCTTACATTCATAGATGATTTACTGTTTAATGAGATACTATTGTGATATATATATATATGTGTGTGTGTGTGTGTGCTATATGTGATGAATTGTTCTACTTGTTTGTTAAAAGCTTTTAAAGTTCATGAAACTTTTTTTGTATTTCATGAAATGTTTTGGGGTTTGTGAGATAATTTTGCATTTTCTAAAATAATTTATAACTGAGTAAAAATTTACAGGCTTTATGAACCTTTCCTTTTTTGCATTTTACAAATAATTTTTGTTTTTTAAAATAATTTTGCAGTAAGAAATGTTGCATGATATGTTTATTTTTTAAAAACTTTAACAAATATTATTGGCTTTTTATATTAGAGTATTGCATTAAGTGACACATTTGATGCTGCATTAAACGTTGATAAATGTTTTACAGGAGAAATATTTTGGGTTTGTGAAATCATTGTGAATTTAACAGTTTTGTTGCAGACACGTTCATGTGTTCAGTGAAATGTTTAAAACTTTGAGAAATTTTGGGAGTTTGTGATGTCATTTTGTTCTTAATTTGCCGCTGAATGAAATGTTTGTATATCAGGAAGTGAAATATTTTTACATTCACTAAAATAAAATTTAGATTTTTTTAACTGAAAAGTTTCAGACCAGTTTGGCTGCGGCACATATTTACATGTTTAGTTCAATTTTTTTACACTATGAGAAATGGTTTTGGGGTTTTGTGACGTAAATGTGCACTTTTTAAAATAAATTACCACAGAGACATTTTCTGTTGCATTAAACATTTTTTTGCATTGCGTGAAATTATTTGCATATTATAAATGTAATGCATGGTCTAAAAATATTTTTGCATGTAGATTTCTTGCATGGTAAGTTTCTGTGTTCAGTGAAATATTTCTGTAAGGTTTTTTTTTTTTACGTTTTATGAAATGAATTTGGATTAAATAGTAACTTAATATTTTTGGGTTTAAAAGGTACCTTAACATTTTATAAATTTAAACTAGTTTTGCATGAAGTTTTGTTGCACGGCATGTTTCTGGAATTTTTCACAATGTCAGAAATATTTTTATAATTTTGTTGCATTTTCAGAAATATATATTTTTTGTGTTATCGTTAAATAGTTTACAGAAAGTGTTGTTTCGCGGCATGTTTCTGGAATTTTTCACACTGTCAGAAATTCTTCTTTTTTTTTTTTTTGCATGTTCAGAAATGGTTTTTGTGTTTTCATTAAATAGTTTAAGGAATGTTTTGTTGAATTTTTCTGGAATTTTTCACACTGTCAGAAATATTTTTATAATTTTGTTGCGTTTTCAGAAATATATATTTGTTGTTTTCTTTAAATAGTTTAAGGAAAGTTTTGTTGAATTTTTTACAATGTCAGAAATATTTTTATAATGTTTTTGCATTTTTTAGAAATGTATTTTTTGTGTTTTCTTTAAATAGTTTACAGAAAGTGTTGTTGCACAGCATGTTTCTGTAATTTTTCACACTGTCAGAAATTCTTTTTTTTTTTTTTTGCATGTTCAGAAATGGTTTTTGTGTTATCGTTAAATAGTTTAAGGAATGTTTTGTTGAATTTTTCTGGAATTTTTCACACTGTCAGAAATATTTTTATATTTTTTTTGCATGTTCAGAAATATTTTTTTTTGTGTTTTCTTTAAATAGTTTAAGGAATGTTTTGTTGCACAGCATGTTTCTGGAATTTTTCACAATGTCAGAAATATTTCTGAGGTATTTTGACATGAAATGACGGTTTTGATTGAAATGAAATGCTTCTATGTTTGATAAAATTTTGGGGGTTTTGAGAGCTACTTTAGCATTTTCTAAAATTATGCAGCGTTATTATTTTATAGTTTTTGATGGCAGCATGTCTCTGTTCCGTGAAACCACACTGTCAGAGTTATTTCGGGGTTGTGGAGTGGTTTTTGGAACATTTGGCGTGTCGTTCTTTAGCGGATCGTTCCACACGGTCAGAAATAATTCGGAGGCATTTTTACGTCTCGTTAGACGGTTCCGCGTTGAGCTGAAGGATTTTACGTTTTAGTTTTGTTCCCTGAAATATTTGGTCCTTCTGGTGAAATGTTTTTGTAGTTGACCTTCAGGGCCACCGTACATGATGCTGCCATATAAACATGTCAGATTGCTCCATGAATCGTTGCTGCCTGCTCACACACAGACTCACACACTGCCTACACGCTCACAGACACACACTGACACGGTGCGTGATGCTGTGCGGGTATTATGGTCTGTCCTGCCGATCAGCTGGGCCTCTCAGCATCCTGACTCCGTTAAAGCCTCCCGTTAAACTCACCGACCACCACCGAGCATCACAGCCCTCCTCATCTAACGGCCCTCGGGGTAAATAAAGAGTCACGCACGCTCACGGGCTCACACGCACGGACTCACCGACTCACCGTGCAGGCCGAGCTCAAGGACATCAGCACGAGCGCGCAGGCGGGGCGGCAGAATCCCCGTTAGAATCCCCGGTAATCTGCGGGCAGCGGAGAGGAGACCGTCCCAGACCGAGAGAGGACACGGAGGGGGGGCAGGCTGCGGAGGCTCCGGGTCCCGGAGTCCAGAGGAGGAGCGGAGGAGGAGAGACGACGACTGACGGTGAATATTCCGCTCCGCACGGTCACCTGACGATCGGTCTGCAGCGGAGAGAGAGAGAGAGAGGGGAGAGAGAGAGAGAGAGAGAGAGAGAGAGAGAGGAGAGAGAGAGAGAGAGAGGGGGGAGAGAGAGAGAGAGAGAGAGAGAGAGAGAGAGAGAGAGAGAGAGAGAGAGAGAGAGAGAGGAGAGAGAGAGAGAGAGAGGGGAGAGAGAGAGAGAGAGAGAGAGAGAGGGGAGAGAGAGAGAGAGAGAGGATGTGAGGGTGAGGGTTTAAACACCTCCTCTGAGGGGGGAGGAGGGGGAGGACCAGGATGTGAGCGGCTCCGTTAGGTGCTCCGTTCACAAAAGAGCGAAGAGGAGAGAGAGACAGAGAGCGCGCGCGGAGAGAGGAGGAGAAGCTCCTGCGACATCTTTGGAGGAGGAGGAGGAGGAGGAAGAGGAGGAGGACGCAGCATCCGCGAGAAGAACCGACAGGGAGGGGAGGGGGAGGGGGGCTCCATACGTCACCCCCACCTACTGGACGGCGTCATGACGTCAGCAGACACACCGCAGTGGACGCTCTCAGTTTGTGTGTTTAGAGCCATCTTTAAAAAAAAGACACAATCCCAAATAATAACTGATCAATAATTAATGATTGATCATCAGACAATAACCTGATCAATAACCTGATAATTAATGATTGATCATCAGACAATAACCTGATAATTAATGATTGATCATCAGACAATAACCTGATCAATAACCTGATAATTAATGATTGATCATCAGACAATAACCTGATAATTAATGATTGATCATCAGACAATAACCTGATAATTAATGATTGATCATCAGACAATAACCTGATAATTAATGATTGATCATCAGACAATAACCTGATAATTAATGATTGATCATCAGACAATAACCTGATAATTAATGATTGATCATCAGACAATAACCTGATAATTAATGATTGATCATCAAACAATAACCTGATCAATAACCTGATAATTAATGATTGATCATCAGACAATAACCTGATAATTAATGATTGATCATCAGACAATAACCTGATCAATAACCTGATAATTAATGATTGATCATCAGACAATAACCTGATAATTAATGATTGATCATCAGACAATAACCTGATCAATAATTAATGATTGATCATCAGACAATAACCTGATAATTAATGATTGATCATCAGACAATAACCTGATAATTAATGATTGATCATCAGACAATAACCTGATCAATAATTAATGATTGATCATCAGACAATAACCTGATCAATAACCTGATAATTAATGATTGATCATCAGACAATAACCTGATAATTAATGATTGATCATCAGACAATAACCTGATCAATAATTAATGATTGATCATCAGACAATAACCTGATAATTAATGATTGATCATCAGACAATAACCTGATCAATAATTAATGATTGATCATCAGACAATAACCTGATAATTAATGATTGATCATCAGACAATAACCTGATAATTAATGATTGATCATCAGACAATAACCTGATAATTAATGATTGATCATCAGACAATAACCTGATAATTAATGATTGATCATCAAACAATAACCTGATAATTAATGATTGATCATCAGACAATAACCTGATAATTAATGATTATGATTATCAATTAATTTTGATTGAAAATAAAACAATTATAAATCAATTAATGATGACTGACTATTGATAAATCACCTGTAAATAAATTACAACATTTTATCGATCAATATGACTGACGATCAGTAAATCACCTTTCAATAAATAATACTGGTTCATCAACAAATAATGATCAATATTTAAACCATCTTTTCAATAAATAATTTTTATCAATAAATCATGATAATCAATAAATGATTGATTTTCTGTTGATCCCAACAATAACATTTCTTAAATGTTAAATAAATACATACATTTAAAAAGTCCTGCACAAAGTGCAAATGTATTTCTTTAAATACTAGAGTATTTCAGTAAATCCAAAAGTTTGTCTCTAAACTGATGAAATATTTCACAATAAACAAAATGCTTAAACATTTTATTAAATTTAAATATTTCCATAAATGCTAAATTACTTTAGAAAATTCTAAAATTTTTACCATCAAAAAAGGTAAAAAAAAAAAAATGTAAAAAACAATTCACTGACTGGATTTACTGAATTTTCCTACATTAGTTTTCACATTTATCATGAGTGCCTGGTAGATCTGGAACTAAAACATTAAACAACCAATATTTTTAGCTAAACTGAGAGACTTATGAAATCACCAATGATTGTTTTACCTGAATGATTTATTCAAACCAGACTGAAGCCTGACGCTCATCACAGAAACAGAAAAGGTCCAGACACCTGATACTGGGCAGACTGGTCCCCTCACTCTGCCTAAAAATATGAACAACATTTCTATTCATCCAGATTGTCAAAGTGTTCTCCACTTTAACACCAGAGTGATGAAATCTCCATTATTTTAATGATCAGTGGGGCCCAAAAGGACCAGAACTCTGTGATCTCTAGTCAGATTTATGAGGGAGGGAACGCAGAGGAAGTTACACAAATACACCGGAAACGTCTGAAAATGGATGTGAGAGAGGAAACCCTGAGTTTAACTCCCTGTTCATCTCAACGGCTAATACAACACATTCTTATCATGTTTATTTATCTTACCAATAAACTGCTACTGATTTATTTAACATGATGTATTTTGGGTTATGTTCTCATTTCAACAATAACCAAAGGTAATATAACAGGAATCACAGCCTCTTAATGTGTTCTTATATTCTCCATGGCTTTGGTTGTGTAAGAGTTTATGATGAAAGACAAGGTGTACAAAATAAAACTTAGATTTCAATCTACAGTGACTGTTAACACCTAAAATAATGTTATTGGTTGATATTTATTCCTGATCTATTTTCTCCCTTCCTAGTTTTCCAGCCCCCATCAGCCTTTCCCCGGTCTGATGGTCGTTGCCTGGAGTGTCAAAAGTTAAAACCAATGCAGCACATCTGTTTAGTTTACTAACTTTAAAAAGGAAAGCTGAGC